>NW_017309387.1:63409-71654 GCF_000935625.1 Nanorana parkeri
TAAACCGCCAAATCAGATTGTTATGTATTACATTGCTTTCTATCATTATAAAAGAGGTAGCCGTGTATTGACATAGAAATTATTCTACATGCCTAGGGAAAATACACATATATAATTAGTTGCAGCTTTGGAAACTTTACAGGCATTCCAAAAATATCACCACAAATGTAGATATAGGGTTAATCAATACAATTAATACAGTTAATATAACTTAGGGGTCTGTTTGCAAATGTTTTTACACAAGGTTCACACAACTTTCACCTAAGATTTACCTGCTATTAGCTATGGCATTCACCCATTACCTCCTTTCAATTAGTAGCAGGGTGGGCCTGAGGGGGGACTAGGCTCTGAGTTCTTCATCAGGCTCTGCCCCACTGTCAGTATCAATGGATGCTAAGAGGCTATTGGCAACACAGCCAACAGAGTTTTAGCACTCAATGACTCATCCCCAGCCCCATTCAGCTGCCGGCAGGGAGATTCTAGGGCTGACAACTTAATGTAAACAAAATTGTGGGGGACGTTGGCTAACATCATTACCCAAACATGGCTATGGCCATATTTTCTAGATTAGATTACTACCAGTTCTTTCTTCTGTAAACTAGCGGTAATTCTTTTTGAATTTTGTCATAGCCATAACAAAATATTTTTAAAGTGGTGCTATTAAGAACCATTTGAATCTGTCACAAGTGTCGGATAAGCTACCTAAACTGGTAACAGGGCTTTTCTGAATTAGGAGCAGGACCTTTTAACCCTTTTGCTGCCACTGATGTATCTCATATGTCGCTGGCAGCGGGCCCTTAAACAGACTCCCAGTGACTATAGCCACCGGAACTCTGTTTACATATGTAAAGCCGACTGTCTGCCTTCTAAATCCTGAACATTTTGATCTACTCAGTTTGTCCTGCAGTAGTTTTGCTTTAAAATGCCTCTGTTTGATTTACAGACAGTTCAGCTAAGTTCTAGTCAATGAAGTCAGACCAGCACAATTTTTATTTTATTGCTCTTATTTTTATTTAAGAATTAGGACTTCAAATATCATACATAGTTAATTTTTATGTGTCAAAGGAATCAGTCTTAGAATACCAGCAGCATGACCTAAACATGGACAAAGTGTGTGTTAATAACAAACTGGTTTCAAACCTAACAAAATATATGCTAGATGCCCAAAAAGCTCAGGCTTCAAAAATGAACAGAATCTTCACTTATGTGAGTTAATCTCAACAAAAAAAATCAAAATGATTAAAACCTATAAGCCCCATCTAGCCCCCACCCCAACACCACCAAGTCCACAGTGCCTGGGACATAATAAGAGCACACCAATGATATAGAGCCTGAATAGTTCCTTACACGGAAATGCTTACTCTCAGCCCGATTTCAAGTGAGCATGAGATAGGCATGTAATTTATAATATCAATAGTTAGCATCTTGTATATCTGCCTAGAGTTCACCTGCAAAAGAATTTCTGAACCGTTACCCCATTACAATTATGTGCACTTTTCCTTCTGCAGCAGGAAGAATATACATTCTCCTGCTAAATTGTCCTTAATTTTAAAAGTCCAACCCACCCAAAAGGATTTTATGGTTTGTGACATATGTGACATATTATAAAAGTGACATATAGTTAGAGCTTGGTGGGCTGAGTCAGACCCTCTCCTTTAATACAAATTTAATATTAAAACAGCAAGATCGCCCTGCCATATTTGCTAAAGTAGTTCCTGTTGACCTGGGACTTTAGGGTGCAATTTTCAACTCCTCCAGTTGCATTTTCCACAGCACATTGTAAGAAGATTAAAATTGACTGAAGTTGTGGGCTATTTGCCCAAATAAATATCAGATTTGGCTGGATTGACCGTTTATATGGGTACTACTATATGCTCTGCTTCTGGTAAATATAACATAATCATTTATAATCAACATGTGTGTGTATAGCATTTTACTTGTATGTTAATGTGAATATATCATAAATATTCACAAACTATTTTAACTTACCGTGCTTTTGATTCATATAAAAATACAATTATACAATTATTAGAATTTGCTAGATGAAGTATCAGGTAGGTAATTATTTAATTACTGACATGAAGTGTAGAGCTTTTTGGTACTACAATCATGAAAAATTGCAGCAGGCTTCCTCAAGAGCTTCTATATTTAATAAACAGTATTATCCACTTAGGACTAGGGAATGAAAACAAGATAGAATGAAAACAAGATAGATTAATTTAAAACCACTAGAGGTGTTACCAGGTGTCTTCCTCTAAAAGAAATTGCAATTAGTAGACATTTTCTCTGTTTTCTTGCTTTAATAGAATTCTGTTATTTATTTTCCGAAATAAGATGCTGCCAAGCTTCTTTTAATTTGTCCTCTGGGACAAAATTGAATGTGAGATTGTGTTTAAATATGGATTGTTAGATTTAAGATTATTTTTGTATTCTTAATACCAGCATTCTTTCTTTCCGTGCAGCCTAAAATGTGTCAACAAGGTACCAGACCAAACCAGCAAGAATGTAAAGAAAATAATAAAATATATTATACTAGAGTTCATGAAGTCATGCTGAATACAATTCTTTTTTTTATTAAAGTGTGTTAAACAAAATGTTTAATGCATTAAGTACTTTCTGATTATGTACATATGAGGAGTTCTTACTGAGAAGCGTCATGCAGCATAACATGACTGATGGATTCGTCAATTACCGTATATACTCGAGTATAAGCCGAGATTTTCAGCCCATTTTTTTGGGTGAAAAGTGCCCCCCTCGGCTTATACTCGAGTCAGCGCCATGTGTCATCTTACTTACCTCGCCGAGCGTCGCGTCACTGCTGCTCCGGTGTGCGGCGCTCTGAGCGGGGTCATCTGGCAGTCTCCGGGTCCTAATTTAGGTGGCCGGAGACTGCCAGATGACCCATCCTTCTGTTAAAAACCCCCAACACACGGACTTGGATTTAAATGGCCACAGCAGCCCTTTTATTAACCAAACCAACTTTAACAATAACCAAAATACTATACAAATAAATACTTAATGACTGTTTGATCTGAGAAGGGGTCTTTGGGTGCCCAACAGCCCAAATAAGGCCTCTCTGAAAAACTCCTCCCATGTCCCAGGCCTTACCCCAACCAGCTCGAAGACAGTTACTGCTCCCAAGTTCCAAGGGCCCAGCCCCCCCCCCTACAAATACTGACACCAACAGGGGGAAGCACCCATACCAGCTGCTGGCCCCCCATTTGTGTAACTGATTCAGAGTTTCAGACCCCCTAACCCGCCATGCTGTCATGACATAAAAAGGACCTCGCAACCATCAGAAACCACAAAACTCAGGGAGGGCGGAGCGGACTATCTGCTTCCTCCATCAACTTGGAAAGAACACAGCCCCCCTAAGACCCTGCAGTCCCCAAACCACAATAAACCCCTGACAAGCTGCATGTGTTTTTTCCCAGGACAGTGTGGTCCAGTGGAATAGACACATTACATTCCACATTCTGGTCAGGGATAGCCTTCTGGGCAAAATAATGGCAGCTGTTTACCTGCCATTGAAGTGTAGTACAGGCCATAAACTGATTCCATTTGTTGGAATGGGAGCAGCTGCAAAACCAGCAATTTTGCCAAGCTAGCATTAAGGCAATGGTTATATGATTTGGGGAACTTTTTTTACTTCTGCTCTTTGTTTGCATTCAGGCCTGCAGAGCATTGAAATTGTGATCAGTGTGTTGCAAGTCCAATGCTCAGGCTCCTGCACTGATCCTATACCCAGATCTGTACATCCCAGGCCCAAGTCCAAGGTACAGACCAACTATTTTGGGGCTGGAGAAAGAGAGCAGTGGACTACAAATGTGGTGTGGTCTATTGAGATCTATGAGCCCCTCTACAAATTTGCCACTGTGGCAGTCTTTCCATTCACAGATCCCTGTAAATGATCTCTGAATTGATGGTGCAGCTGTGCAGGCTCCATGAACAACACATTGGTGCATGGAGACAAGGTAAGTAAGGGGCAGTTTGAGGATGGGGAATGTGACACTCTAAAACTGCTCCTGGACAGAATCCTCCTTCGCTGCCACTCTGACTTTTCTGTTTTCCAATTGGAGGCACCCATGGATGGTCTGCTACTTCCTCACCCACTTCTTTCCTATCGCTAAAGCCCATTTTTCAATAAACTCCAACTGCTAGAACTTAACTGCCTCTTGCTGCTCCCTGTCCCCCACTGATGTCCCTGGAATGCTGTATGGTTGAACCTTCCTCTTTTTAGTGAAAGTGCTATCTTCCTCATCCTCAATGTCTGAAAGAAGGAATGCTTGTGTATGACCAAGATCATCTTCCTATAGCAATTTAGTTATCAAGCGATCAAATAATTTCACCAACCCTCATATCTATTTTGCAAGGTTATGGCCAGATTAGCAGAAGAGGAGTAAAGGGCCGCTTTAGCAGCACTTTTAGACAATTATCTGCTCTGTGCCTAGGTGCAGTGGTGTATTTTGGTTTTGTGCTGCCCTAGGCAAGACTAAACTCGGGCACCCCTCCAATCTACATTTGTCCCACCCCTTCCTGTTTAACTCCACTGCTTCCTCTTTAGGCTCCACCTTTCCCTCTTAGAGCTCTACCTCTTCCTCTCTAAACATTAAAAGTGGATAACAAGTGCTTATGTTTTGTTGTTTTGTGTAGCCAGCCAGGGGAGTGAGCGCGGAGAGTCAGCCCGGATAAACAGCCAGGAGAGAGCGAGGACAGGCAGGAGAGAGAGCGAGGCAAGAAAGCCAGGAGAGCGAGGATAGTGTCTGGGGAGAGAGGGGAGAGAGAGCGAGGAGAGTGCCTGGGGAGAGAGAGAGAGGGGAGACAGTTAGGAGAGAGTAGAGACAGCCAAGAGAGACAGTGATGAGAGACAGCCAGGGGAGTGAGTGAGGAGAGTGAGCACAGAGTGACATGTTGTGTCAGTGATTCGGGGTCATACACTGATTCAGTGGTCGTTGGTCACTGTCAGAATACCTGAACAGCAACCGGCTACCGACTCTGCTCCTTCAAAGATTTTCCGACTGGCTTTTTCGATCAGCTGATCGAGGGATGCCACCTGAAAGCGGCACCCACTATGTGAATTTTGGCCGGTTTATCATGAACCAGCTGAAATTCATACAGTGTATGGCCACCTTTATAAAGTAGAATCAGTAGGAAGTTAATTACTGCTGCTATCTGGGAGTCTAGAAAGTCATGACCTATCAGTGGCCCCTTAGGGTCAGGGTTAGAAAGCATATACAGTGCATTACTGTGCATGTCACAACAGAAATTTAAATGCCACCGGACCTCTGTACAGTGCTCGCTTGTCACTTTCACAGTCTTTTCTTTCTTCTCCATTTTACACTTCAGCTTTCAGTGTCTGAGGCTCTCCTGTGCTTTGGACTTCAGATCTTCTTTCTTATTCTTGGCCTCCAGATGCTGAGCATCTATCTGCCGCAGTCCAACCAGATACCTGTCAGCCTCCTGTATCGCCCCCTCTAGCTGCTGGCGTAGTCCAGAGTCTCCTTTCCCAGCAAGAGGTGCAGATGCAGAGTAGCAGGACCTGTCAGCTTGTCATCAGGTGGCAACCTGCTCAATGAGAGACACCTGAGCTCAATTAACCCCTCCCCCTAAGAAGAGCACTGCAACCTGAGGGAAAAAAAGGGAACAGTTTAAAAAAACTGACAGAAAAGGAAAAAGAGTTATACTCTTGCTACTGTTGATGATGAGGCAGTAGCTTAGTGTTGTTAGCCTACAGCAGGAAATGGTGTTACTGGCAGGACCTCCAGGTAAAAAAAACGTGTAATAGACTTTACCAACCATAAAGGTCTTCAATAAATACTTAGGTGTCTGGAAAAAGGGAACTTCTCATTACAAAACACAGGGACCATGTATTTCTCCCATGACATGTTAAGTAGCCAACACTCTGTCCTGTAATGGACTACAATCTTACTCCCATTATATACTTACATTTAGTTTAATAATTTGTATTGAGATTGTAGTCCATCTACAAATGTAGTTATATTTGTAAAATGATAACGTTATGTAGTTTATTTTATGTCTGTAATAATTATATGCACAATGTGTACATTCTGTTATGAAAAACAATACATAAAACACAGTCATACAAAAAAATGTGAAATTGTAATGTTAACCAGTTGACATCCGCGGTGTTAAACCCCCTTCCCATCCAGGACGACGGCAAGAGGTTAATGCTACAAAAATGTTCCTCTAAAAATCCATGTCATTATAAAATACAACACAAGATGGCAGCAACTTCAAACTCTAGATGCTTTTGTGTCTCACTCTGAGCTGAAGCTCATCTACAGAATAGAATACCCCTAATGCCTTATATTGAAAGAAGAAATCTGGCATTTGAATTAATGCTTTCATTCTGAATAAGCTGTTCATGTGTACATTTTGTTAATGCATTATAAAATGTGATGTAAAAATTATCTTAAAGCAAGGCAAATTATAGATGAAAATAATGTATATATGTAGATCTGAAAAGGTATGAAACAAATGTTACAAAATTACATGTAATAATAATTTGTTTATTAAACATCATCTAGCAATACATTGTCACATATTTCTTTTGCCTAAAGCACCAGTTTATGTATTACATTTCATAAACAGTCACTCAGTATTTACACCGATCAGCCATAACATTATGACCAAAGAGAGGTGAAGTGAATAAAATTGATAACTTAGAAGTGGGTGGGATATATTAAGCAGCAAGTGAACATTTTGTATCTAAAGTTGATGTCTTGGAAACAGAAAAAATGGGCAAGCCTAAGGATCTGAGCAACTTTGACAAGGGTCAAACTGTGATGGCTAGACGACTGGGTCAGAGCAACTCCAAAACTTTAGCTCTTTTAGGATGTTCCCAGTCTAGTCTGCAGTGGTCAGGACCTACCAAAAGTGGTCCAGGGAAGGTAAAATGGTGAACCGGTGACAGGGTCAAGGATGGCCAAGACTTATTGATGCATGAGGCATCTATATCCTACAGAAAAGCTACTGTAGCTCAAACTGCTGAAAAAGTTAATGCTGGTTGTGATAGAAATGTGTTTGAACACACAGTGCATCACAGTTTGTTGTGTATGGGGCTTCATAGCCGCAGACTGGTCAGGGTGCCCTTGCTGACCTGTGTCCACCACTAAAAGCACCTTTAATGGGCACTAGATCATCAGAACTGGACCGTGGAGCAATGGAAGAAGGTGACCTGGTCTGATGAATCATGTTTTATTTTACAACATGTGGATAGTGTGTGTATCGCTTACCTGGGGAACATATGGCAACCAAATGCAGTATGGGAAGAAGGCAAGCCGGCAGAGGTAGTGTGATTCTTTGGGCAATGTTGTGCTGGGAAACCTTGGGTCCTGCCATTCATATGGATGTTAATTTGACACATACCACCTACCTAAGCATTCTTGCTGACCAAGCACACCCTCTCATGGAAACAGTATTATTTGATGGCAGGGACCTCTCTTTAAGCAGGATAATGCACCCTGCCACACAGCAAAAATGGTCCAAGAAAAGTTGTAGGAACACAAAAATTAGTTCAAGGTGTTGACTTGACCTCCAAATTTTCCAGATTTCAATCCAATCGAGCATCTGTGCTAGAAAAACAAGACCGATCCATAGAGACCCCACCTGGAAACTTACAGGACTTAAAGGGTCTACTACTGATAGCTTGGTACCAGATGTCACAGCATACCTTCAGAGGTTTAGTGTAGTCTATGCCTTGATGGGTCAAGGCTGTTTTTTTGCAGCAAAAGGGGGACCTACCCAATATTAGCATAATGTTATGGCTGATCGGTGTATATGGAAGATTTTAAACATAGTTCTCTTGAAATTATAATCCACATACTTTAGTGAATCCTCTATGGTTCATTGTGTTCTACATATGATATGTCTGTATATATCTCTATTGCTCACAATGTTATGGTGATATCATAGATTCAAAATTGTAGGAGGTATTTAAAGTGTATCCAAACCCAAGCTGTATGCAGCTTGGAATGAATAGCTTTATAAGCATTATACTCTTGCAGTTTTAAATGTGCTGGTGGCTGATGGGGCATAAATGAATGATTTTTCTAGCCACTATCCTGCAGTGAGGAATACACATACACATACACATACACATACACATACACATACACATACACATACACATACACATACACATACACATACATACACATACACATACACATACATACATATACACATACACATACATACATATACATACATATACATACATATA
>NW_017309388.1:0-6574 GCF_000935625.1 Nanorana parkeri
GAGTGTCTTATTACCCCTGTAACATCATATTACCGTAACCCAGCTTCTGAGAGTCTTATTACCCCTGTAACATCATATTACAGTAACCCGGCTCCTGAGAGTCTTATTACCCCTGTAACATCATATTACAGTAACCCGGCTCCTTAGTGTCCTATTACCCCTGTAACATCATATTACAGTAACGCGGCTCCTGAGTGTCTTATTTCCCCTGTAACATCATATTACAGTAACCCGGCTCCTGAGTGTCTTATTACCCCTGTAACATCTTATTACAGGAACCCGGCTCCTGAGTGTCTCATTACCCCTGTAACATCATATTACAGTAACCCGGCTCCTGAGTGTCTTATTACCCCTGTAACATCATATTACAGTAACCTGACAGAGGACATGTGAGATAAGAATGACAGAGGTCACTCTCATTAAAGTTTCTTTACAAATAAATACTTCCAGTACTGACTGTCTGGGTCTGAAAAGTGCCAAACAACCAATACAGCATACGGACCCCAGACCGCACATTGGGCACCAAGGCCATAGTCAGTTGGCCAATTGGATCATTGTGCACCTGTGAACAAGGCTATGGACATTGAAGTATTACCATATTTTCAAGACAAACTATCACTGACATCTGTAGCTGCAGGCCAGAGAAAATGATGGGAGAGGAGCTATAGTGGCCAGAGTGGCCAGATTATTATGGCCACCTGACGTTTGTAGGCAAATTAGGTATAATTTTGCGCTGAAGTTGCTAGAGGGCCAGACCATTATAACTAGGGAAGCCGGTTGTTTACCACGACAGTAGAAGTGATTATTTCCGAAGATACGGGGAAACAACGCGATTTAACAGCCTTTGTACGTGGGATGATTGTTGGCGCTCGGAGCCATGGAGCGAGTATCAGCAAAACAGCAGAATTTGTTAAATGTTCAAGAGCAGCTGTTGTTAAAGTGTTTAAAGACTGGACTGTCAGCCGAAAATCTGGGTCTGAACGTGCGAATTGTGGCCGTCAGCGACTAGTCAATGTTAGGGCAGAACGGAGAGTGGCAAGACTGGTACAAGACAACAGAAGGGCAACAGTGCCGTGTCAGATTCCTCGCATCACCTTTCAACATCTCGTGGAGTCACCAGGCGGCCCACCGAAGTACTGATGGGGTGGTCATAATAATCTGCCCACTCAGTGCATATATATATACTATATATTTACTAAGTTAATTTAATTACACACTTCTACAAAAGTTGCATAAATTAAATAACATGTTGTTTGAAATGGACATAATCCATGTTACGAAAGAAATCTTACAGTCCCTCTGCTCTTCTGGAATCCTTGACCTCGGCTCAGCTCTGACCATGCTCTTCTCTAGGGTTTTTTACTGAGCTGCCCGCAAATTGCTGACCCGGCCTGTCCCCAGCTAGGCTTTCCTAGGTTCCTGTACCTTGCTGCCAGGCTGTTGCTGACCCGGCTAGCCTTGGACTTCCCTTCTTACCCCTACTCATGCCACTCTTGTCTTTGCACACCTGTTCCATCCCAGCGGTTCTCAGACTAGTGATGCAAAAAAAGGCCTCCCTCATCAACAAAGACTCCCCTAAGGTACGCGGTGGTGTCACCCCTATTGTTAAGCTGGCCATACGCTCTGTTTCAGCCAAGTCCTGCTGATCTGGGCAAAATTGGAGCAAAGTGTGGTCACATCCGTACCCCTGAATTTGACAAAAGTCAATTTTTCAATCGACTTTTGTTGAAAGACCTGGTCGGAAAATCCTTAGCCAATCAGCTGCAGCAAGAGTTTTTCTCTTGTTTAGCCCATGAGGGACCAATGTATGGCCAGCTTTAAAAGTTTGGCTGATTCCTTTGAACCGTCCGAAGTTCTAATGCTGTACGGCCAGCTTTAGTATAACTGATCCCCAGGCCTCATCATTGTGACAATAGAATACCAATGACATGTAGAAAGAAGCAGGACAATTTTATTACTATACAGCTGAGAAGTTACTAGTTTGGAGATTAAAGGATTGTAAAGATTATCAATTCCCTGCAGACAGCAGTTCTACTATTTTATCTCTCTTTAGTTCCCCGTCTGTCCTTACAAGGACTCTCCGGCAATGACTTCTTCACTTTTGGAAGCTTCTCGTAGAGTGCCTGATAGACTACCAAGAGACAAGAAAGGAGGCTTCCTGACCCCACATCACCCCATTGATTATAGTCACCCCACAAGTCTTCATGTCATGAAGCCCCTGTGTCACTTGGTCAGATATTCAGCTTTGTTGTCTCTTGTCTCTGCCTCTGCCTCTGGGGGGATGGAGGCTGTCAGTCTTGCAGTGCCTCATGGGACTTGTAGTTCTGCAACAGCTGGAGGGCTGAAGTTGACCACCCCTGGTCTAGTTTCTCTTCTAGCCTGACTGTCCCTGGAACATTCATTGGATTTTTAGATCATGGAGGCCCAGACTGATATTAACTAGGGATGTCCTGATACCGATACGAGTATCGGGGCTGATACAGGGCATTCTCATGAGTACTTGTACCTGAAACATAGCGCCGATGCCAGCGCTTTAATTTTTTTAATAGGTCTGGGCTGCTTGTACAAGTGATCTCCCCATGATCCGCTCGTCTGGCACCGGCACCTCCCCTCCAAGGTCAGCCCCCTCCCTTCCAGATTCCCCCGCTCTTCTGGGGGACATGTGACCACACCAAAGCAGTTCAGGATAGACAGCGGGGAGCAGAGCGGAGAACGTCCGTTCTGCTCTGTGATCAGTGACACAGGAACGCTGTACTTGCAGCGCTTCCTGTGTTAGCTGTCACAAATGGAGCTGTACAGAAGATAGAGCACAACGCTGTGCTGCATCTTCTGTATTGGACGGCAGGCTCATAAAGAGAGCCTGTCACCTCCGAATGATATCACATGGGGGATTATTATCCCCTGTGTGATATCAATAAAGTTTAGTGGGGAAAAAAAGTGATAAAAAATACAAAATAATAAAATAAAATAATTAATTATTAATTAACCTCTTGCCATCCGCCCGTTAAGAAAAAACGGACGGCAGACTCGCATCCGCGGGTTGCCGTGTCCAGACGGCATTTTTTTCCTGCTCGCGCGCGCCCCCTAGTGCGCGCATGGGCAGGAAAGACCCGCTCGTTTCTACAGCCGTTAACGGCTGTTTCACATACAACCGATTGGCGGCTCTAAAGCCGCCGATCGGTTGTACGGGCGTGATTTTCGGATCACCCACCCGTTCGCTAGTGCCACCACTCCCCCCTCCTGACCCCTCACCTTTAATCCCGGGATCCGCTAGCCCATCTGCGGCCCGGAGTTGGCTCGGGAGGGCGTCAGGAGGAGGAGGGAGGGAGATCAGCTCCTTGCTGTTCTCCCTCTGTAGTGTGAATGCAGAAGTGATGTGTATTACATCACTTCCGCATTCACCTGTCAGTCAGTCAGAGAGAAGAAGCTGATGAAGCAAATCTGTGCTTCATCAGCTTCTTATGGGGTCTCCAGGTGACATTAGGGGTCTAAAGACCCCCTAATGTCTCCATGAAGAGGACCTGTCAGTGTACCTGTGCTATTATATAGGGGGATGGTATCCCCCAGGGGATTAGGAGGTGGATCTCTGGTTGTTCAAGGTAAATGGCTTCATTCATGGAGCGTAGTGCTCTGGCTAAGGCAGCACACATACAACAGGGGCCTAAAGGAGTATCCCCTAAGGCAGTGGTTCTCAACCTTTCTAGGGCCGGGACCCCTTGGTAACATTTGCCAAGTTGTGGTGACCCCCAAAGGTAAAATTTAGGAATGCACCAATACTAGTATCTGTGTGGGCTCTCGGGAGGCAATGCGGGCTCTCAGGCGGCTAGTGGGACTCTCTGTGGTGCCCAGTGCGGGCTCTGTGGTGATCAAGCACTCACCTCCCCTCACTCCTGCCCGCTCCCCTCTCTCTGATCCTCTCCGGCCACCGCTGCTGCGGCATCATCTAGGAGAACTGACACTGCCGCGCTAGGAGGAGGCTGAGGAGCCTCTTACCTAGAGCAGCAGAAGGCATGTGGGGACCCCCTCAACTGTGGGTCGCGACCCACTTTTGGGTCCCGACCCACAGGTTGAGAACCACTGCCCTAAGGAATCCAAAAAGTCTAGGAGGACAAAGTGAGCACCAGACCAATCTTCATAGAGTTCAAATATATGTTTATTAGTCCTTAGCTGAGATGATACACATGTAATAGCCAATGTGAGGAGGTTGCAAATGCCCCCTTCATTCATCTGTGTTACATCGGCTGCTCACTTTGCGGTATTTTGTTTTTCGTATTTTTAGTTTTTTGGCGGTTTCGGGTATGAAAGTGGCATTCATTAAGTGTCTCTTCACACCTGTGTGTTGAAATGTGTTACACATGCCATTAAATGTGCTGAGACTCCCCATTGTTTTTAGTAGGGTTGTCACCTGTCTGGGGTTCATCTGAACAGTCCGGGTTTTGAGACCTGTATGTGCTGTGTCCGAGGTTTTAGGCCAGCTGAAACCCGGACACAAGCTGTCATAATGTCAGTCAGACAGGGGCAACCACGGGGTCCTGGAGAGATTTGGGGGTGGCCCGGTCTGCGCTCCGGGTGACACCTGGCCTCGGGACGCCCCTGACTGACAGGTAACGCAAAATGTCTTGAACAGGAAGGGGTGGGACAAATTTTGATGGGGGGTGGTGCCGAGTTTCGTCTTGCCTCGGGCAGCACGAAACCTAAATACCCCGCTGATCTGAATATACACAGGGTGTAGGATTGAGGGATTTTTTTATCCTTTGCCGGTTGCCCCTGCTAGATTGTGAAAACAGTACTATTACTAAGGACCGGATCGGCTTCCCTTGGAATAAGTAATTTCCGCATGTGTACCTTCTAGCACTAAAATTCTTTAAAGGGGCCCCACTTTAATTCCTGCCCGGGGTCCCAATTTGTCTGACTTATAGAAATAGTAAATGCCTGCCCTTCATCTATAAGACACCCTTTCACTTTCCTGCACAATAGAATAAGCACGCATAGAATGTCATTGTGTAAACGGCGCTGTTCATAATCTATTTATACATCGCTGTAACTCATAATTAGTCACGGCTTCTCTGACCTATGAAGTTACAACTGTCACATTTCTAAGCAGATGTTAACCTGAAAGATATGACAGGGAGCCGGTGTAGAGAAGATGGACTCGGCTTACTGAGCATACTCATTGCCCATACAGAGATGTCTGCCATATCCAGGACTGCTGAGGACCCAGCACAAGAATCCCATAAGGACTGATACATTCTGTACCATTCTAAAGCCCATTTCTACTCTCAGCTTAAAGGAAAGATCCACTTTCATTAAAAAAAAGTCATATAGCTAGAAAATACACAACTACACAAGTCATTTTGTAATTTAATATTATTAAAAATTACTTTTCCGGTTCAATCTGCAGCTGACGTAATTTTTTTTTAAATGTGAAAAAATCCAATGCACTACGGCAACCTGGAGGTTTTCTGAACACCTCTGCTATAAGGAATGCACCCAGAAATATAATTTTTCCGATTTTGTGATTGGCGAACAAGAGAGAGAAGTGAGCAGCCTGTAGAGATGTAGGAAGAGAGAGAAGTGAACAGCCTCCAGAGAAGCAGGACGAGAGAGAAGTCAGTATCCCCTAGAGAAGCAGGAAGAGAGAGAAGTCAGTATCCCCTAGAGAAGCAGGAAGAGAGAGAAGTCAGTATCCTCTAGAGATGTAGGAAGAGAGAGAAGTGAGCAGCCTCTAGAGATGCAGGAAGGGATAGGAGTCATTATCCTCTAGAGAAGCAGGAAGAGAGAGGTCAGTATCCTCCAGAGAAACAGGAAGAGAGAGAAGTGAGCAGCCTCTAGAGAGGTAAGTATACATTATGGCACTTTGGAGACAAACATAGACCATCGATGCTTCATGTGAAGAAATATTTTTGTGTGTTTTCAGGCATCAACACCAATTATAAAAGTGAATTACACTAAGAATAAAAATGACCAAAGCTCCCTTCTGAAGAAATAGTTGTGTCGCCCGTAGCAACCAAATCTTATCATGTTTCTGAAGCAACGTAGTAAATGAAAATAAAACATTTAACGACTTGAATGACATCATAGCTGGTTGAAGTCGGCGGCGCAGGGCGGATCTAAAATAAAACATAAAAGCAATTGAAATACTTTTGGTCGTTAGAAGGTGCATTTGAATATACAAATCTATAAATCAGATCCCAGAGACTGTGGATGAAAAGGGAGCGGAGGGATTTGGATCCAAACACAGGAGTGTTGAAAGCTAGAGTAACTAACAACAATTAATCTGAATTAAGGAGGGGGGCAGGAAAAACAATATTCAACTACATCTATTTGAACTGTATTAGGTGCCATAAGGAGTTCTCTTTCTGTGCAGCCAGTCTTACGATTTACAATCGCAAACCGACCCCAACACTGCTGATTCACTGCTTAATGAGCAGGCAGGTGACACAGGAAGCCGTAAAGCTGTACCAGAAAATTAGCTATGCAGTGTGGTAAAGGTGTGTATAATCCCAAGACTGGCTAAACAACATTACAATTCTTTTGGCAGGTTGAGGGGTGCTGGTGGTGCACGTTCTGGGGG
>NW_017309388.1:6897-9950 GCF_000935625.1 Nanorana parkeri
GTGGGGGCCGTGTGGGGGGGGGGGGGGTCTTGGGAGGGCATGCTTGCTGGTGGTGCACGCTAAGGAACGGGGGTGGATCATCTCAACAACTCTGTTAGGCGTCCTGCCCAGGTCACTGTGACATCACTGATTGCCAGGAGGTGGGTGGGGCGCTGGCCAAAACGCCCTGCTCAGACCCTGACAACTAGTGACGTCAGTGAGATAAACAAGATGCCGGCCAGAGCATCATCGGCGATCTGGGCGGGACCCCGGCCAGTGCATCCCACTCAGCTCCTGGCCACCTGTGATGACAGTGAGCTGGACAGGACGCCGGCCAGAGTGTCCCGCTCAGCTCCCGACACCACTGACATCAGTGGGCTGGACAGGACGCCGGCCAGAGCGTCCCGCTCAGTTCCTGGCAACCAGTGACAAGACGATGGGTATGGGCTTTACTTATCTCCCCACCTGACTCTTATCAACCTGGGACTCTAGCTGGAAAGAGGGCGGCAGGCACACTGCAAACATTGTGCAGCAGAGCGGCGATGCTGCTTTAACTGCTGCCCCCCCATGTGAACCTGAGAGATGCCACCTGCTGCCGCAAAAACCTCAGGCTGCCTCATTATAGGAATGACCCTGCACTCATGTAGTGGCGTTTGAACACCATTCTCTTCAACTGTATTGTAAGCCCAGACCGCCATGTTGTTGCACCCCCAGGAGGTGTGTCTATGGTGCCCCTGGTTCACAGTAAGTGGGATGAATGACCCTTGGTGTCATTCCACTTCCTGCAGGGACAGGAAGAGCACGAAGCGCAGAGTCTGCAGGGGACAGCATCAGAGATTGGGCAAGTATTGTCCTTTTTTTCATTTTTAGATCCTTTGTACTCATAAAATTGGGATTTAACTCATAGGATTACAGGGACAGCTAATGGTCCCAATCAAAGGCCAAGCACTACAGGAACCTCATAGCAAGTAGAGCATTATCTGTGACTGGATGCTTAAATAAATGAACAATTCCTGATCACAAAGGAACATTCAACAACCGCGAGCTGTGTTTGTCAGCCGCACAAATATTCTCATGTACCCAACTGTAACTCAACATATTACCATTCCCTTATCTCCTAGACATCTGATCACATGTTATTTTGGTAATAAAGCGATGAACTCATCTGAAAGGTATTTCACATTGTAACACAGTCCAGATCTAAGGTGCCTTATTGCCTTGGAAGTGAGCAGGTGAAGAGGCTGACTTGGAGCCTGCTGGAGTATCATACAAGAGTCCTGGCCCAACACAGCCTTCCACTCGCTGAGCTCCTTATAAGTCCCTCTCGGGGAATCTCTGGGTTTTCACTCTTAAATAAATCTGGTAGCAATGCAGAGAGCAGGAGCCTGAGCGAGAGAGCCTGGCAGAGAGCCGGAGGGAGGGAGAAAATCACAGAGGAAGATGAATTCCTGTCTTTAAACCGACTTTTGTAAACAGATGAATGTGCCACTGCTTTAGTCTTTATATGGAGCGGAGGTTCGCCGAGCCAGAATCCGACACACAATCCTCTCCTTCCAGACGTAACCTTCACACCTCTGAACCTGGAGAGCTTACATTCTAAAGTACACAAAGAAACGTGCCGCACTGGAATAACACCATGCCGATTTATTACAGTGACCCGGCTCCTGTCTAATAAAATCTGTAATATTGTATTACATTAACCCAGGACTCATTGCCTTATCGCCCCGTGACACCTTATTACAGTAACCCGGCTCCTGAGTGTCTTATTACCCCTGTAACATCTTATTACAGTAACCCAGCTCCTGAGTGTCTTATTTCCCCTGTAACATCTTATTACAGTAACCCGGCTCCTGAGTGTCTTATTACCCCTGTAACATCATATTACAGTAACCCGGCTCCTGAGTGTCTTATTACCCCTGTAACATCATATTACAGTAACCCGGCTCCTGAGTGTCTTATTACCCCTGTAACATCATATTACAGTAACCCGGCTCCTGAGTGCCTTATTACCCCTGTAACATCATATTACAGTAACCCGGCTCCTGAGTGTCTTATTACCCCTGTAACATCATATTACAGTAACCCGGCTCCTGAGTGTCTTATTACCCCTGTAACATCATATTACAGTAACCCGGCTCCTGAGTGCCTTATTACCCCTGTAACATTTTAGTACCATAAACCAGCTCCAGTTGGGCCTTATTACCCAAGCTTAATAGTAAATCATAATTGTGGTAAATGATTGCTTTGTGGAATTAGTTAATGACTGAGATCCGGGATTGTTAGGAAAGTGATTTTCCTATTCTGTATATGAACATATTTAGTGAACAATGTATGTTTGTCAGCTGAACACTGTGTTACATTCCCCAGGGCATGGAATCTTATTGAATTAGGATGTGCCCCAACCTGACACACAAGCTTGCAGGAGACGGAGGTTTGCTGCCACTTTACAATCTGATTACCAGCTTGCCATGCGCCCATCACCATTTTCCATAACTCTATAATCATTCTGTTATTCTCGCCTGTCTGTAAGGTTTATAACGGATTATTCAGATATAGAAAATCCATCTGCAAGAGCAGACACTTCCAGAAGTATGATACTATTCACATCCAACAATGTGATCATTAAAAGTATTGCGTTAGGAAAATACATTTTATTGGCCCTTGGCTCTTAGTTAATCATTTTGCATTGGACACAAACATCTTATGTGGAGCGATAGGATATAATATTTCTGCAGGATACGTTTTATTCATTGTCTGAATTTTGTTCTGTGGACCTCTGTGGAAAATCCTGGTCTTTTTATTGTTATAAGAATTTTGGTAATTTAAAACCTTCAAATGCGTATTAATATTTCTCTACATATTGTAATGTACACTGTATGCAGGTACCTAACAGAAAAAACTTTAGGGGATTCCCATTATCGTATGGAGCTTGCATTTGTTGGTTTGTACCTGAATAAGTAGTTTCAATATGAACTCCAGTTTGGTATAATCAGGGCTAGTGCTAGACTTTTTCGCACCCTAGGCAAGACCAGCTACTTGCACCCCCCAGCCCCCCTCCTGCGGTGCAGTGCAGT
>NW_017309388.1:10225-38284 GCF_000935625.1 Nanorana parkeri
GCCCCCTCCCCTCCCCCTCCCCCGTAGCCCCATTCTCCTGACGGCTAACTTCCGCAGGCGACAGGTGAATGTAAGCAGCCAGGGGCAATAGCCAGACTGCTATTGGCTATTTTAATTTGAAATAGCCAATAGCAGACTGGCTATTGAAACCCCGCCCACTGAGCAGAGGAGCGGACCTGAAAGAGAAAAGCCTGCTCTTGGCTTTTGAAATTCGAAATAGATGGGGGGTGAGTGTTGGAGGCTGCGCCCTAGGCCGCAGTATGCCCTAGGCGGCTGCCTAGTTTGCCTAGTGGAAGCACCGGCCCTGGGTAAAATAACAGGATGGTTTAAAGGAAGCAGTATCTAAAGCGGTACTCTGGGTAAGGTTCTACATGCACAGTGGGGGCTCTTGGGATTCCCACATGACTCTCACACTGCAGATTCGGGCTGTTGGCACAGTAATTAAGAAAAATATAGAGGGACTGTGGTGTCCAGAACTGCCCCCTGCTTGGTGATTGGCCACTCAGGCACCCATCGCTGGCACATGGGCTTCAGATTGTGATTTAGCACTTACACAAGGCTCAATCTCTTGACTCCCAGTGGCTGAACAGAGCATAGGGAGGAGGAGGGCCAAATGAAGGTGAATACATTTAACTGGTGGGCTGCCATTAAAAGTAAAGGAGAGGTTCACTTTTAAGTAAAATTCTAATGGTTTTGGGTCAAGCTAATTGAAGTATCTTTTTAAGTTGTATATTTTTTAATTAATGTTGTATACGTTTTTACACTACAAATCTGGTGTGTATCTGCGTGTGTGTGTGTGTACAATCTGGTTTACAAGTTACCCTTTAGTACATGACAAAGGATTCCCAATGCACTATGGGCGAGCTAAAGAGACGGTACAGCAGATGCTGCTTGCCATGCAGCTCCATTTGTCTGACTGAAACCTCATAATGAGCGGCCTGATAAGGAAAGAGTCACTGCTCTAATGACTCATAAGCAATGGCCTTCTTCTAGCATTGTATCACCATGATATAATGCAAACCATGGGAAGGATACTAGGGCTCAGCTGCTCTTAAGGAGAATGCAGATATTAATATGCACTCATCGTCTAAGGCAAGGATAGGCAACCTTGGCACTCCAGCTGTTGTGGAACTGCAAGTCCCATGAGGCCTTGCAAGACTCTTGACAGCCACAGGCATAACTTCCAGAGGCAGAGGCATGACGGGATTTGTAGTTTTAACACAGCTGGAGTGCCGAGGTTGCCTACCCCTGGTCTAAGGTTTTTAATAGCTTTAAAGTATCAGTCCACCTAGTTCCAATCTATAAACCTGCTTGTAGTTGTTTTACAAGTCCGTAAGTCTAGAAAAGGGGCTCAATGAGCGATGAGGCTTCGCATGTGAGAATTGGCAAAACTACAAGAAGGAAGAGAATTTTCTGTTGTATTTGTCATTTGATAGAAAGCCAAGAGAGTCCCCATACCAAGTTCCCATACCATGATGTGTCATCATCTGCTCTGCACTGCTTTTTTATTAGCTCATATAATTATAGAAGAGAAACAGCGTGTGAATAGCTGTCTGTATAGTTTGTGTCTCCTTTTCCAAGGAAAATATATATCTTTTCCAGGGGTAAGAACTCATTGGAAGTGAGTGTGTCCTCTAGTCTACCGAATACAAAAAGTGCTGCCTGATAGTACGTGCCACAGGATCCAGAAAAGCCTCATCTGGGACTAGTTTTATGTTGGTGTGGAGGCCTCAACTTCTTGACCTGGACACAATGCCCACAAGGTGTTCTCACTGAACAGAAGAATGGCAAGTGGGCTGGATTTAGTGTCATGGATGGGGCTTATGTGTCTTATATCAAGAATTCAAGGCTTCAAAAATGAGAGTAGCCTAGGACAGAACACAGAGGAGGCTATCCTGGGCAAGAGAGTCCTGCTTTAAAGAGGAACTCCTAGGTCCCTCTTTTGGAGTCAAATGCCGACTGAGCTTCTCTCCCTTTGCCTATTGGCTGGAGCTTCCTGCCTCTTTTTGTTCCTCCCCCAGTCTGGTTGTGAGCAGGGGATAGCAGCCTGCCCGATTGGCTGGCCAGGAAATAGGTGAGGACAGTATACTGAGGAGCCAACAGTGAGCGCCAACCAGGGCCAGATTTACTCTCTCTGCTGCCCCAAGGCCAGGTTCCTCAATGCGCCCCCATACCCGCCAACAACCCCTCCCCCTTCAATCGAGAATGGCAGACCTGCAGGCTGCATACAAGCGAATTCGGCAACATCGGCGAGATCACTTGTGCAAAGCAAGCGGCGGCTTCCCCACTGTACATTTAGCTCTACTTGCCCAAAGCAGGGCTAAATGTAGAAAACAACTACCCGCCCGGCGCCCATAACTGCATGTCCCGGGCATCGGAAGATAGGAATTCAACACCCCTGATGCCCCTCTACTCTCTGTTGCCCTGAGGCCAAGCCTTGGTTGGCCTTGTGGGGAATCCGGCCCTGGCCCCTACTCTGCCCAATGGCCGAGAGTGACCTGGCTGAGCCCTGCAGGGAGCCCAGCATGCAGGGGCCCAGGAGCTGGTTGAACTCTACTCCCCAGGTGAGAGGACACCACCAAGAAGAAAATGGGGGGACTCTGTGTGGCACGCATGTATGGGGAAGGGAGGTACGTTGTGTGCCAGGAATAAATGGGGAGCATATGAATATATACACGTGTGTGTATTGGTACTTTTTTATGCACACCCTAATGCAATAGGCTGCCCACACCTCTGGCTAGAATCCAGGGAGTTTTCCAGCATAGGGTTTACCTTTGCAATTAGGCTAAAGCAACACTTTTAAAGCTAATGCATAGTAAATACAAAGTGTATAAACTAAAAGCAGAAGTTAGCAGCGGACAACTAATCCTTGAGCACCCCTGAAATGCAGGGTGCTGTATTATGAACATGACCGTATTTGTAATGGGGGCACCCACGGGCAGGTGCTTTAGCCAGTAGGTATGGAAGGTCACCCCTCTGAAGGAGACTTTAATTTTCAGTTAATTTTTTACTTCCCAAGTTCCTATGCCCACTAGGCACTTGTGCCAAAATCAGAGCTTGAAGTCTCCAAAAACAGAAGGCATACCTCAAACATGACCTTGTAGCTTACAGCCCAGTTGAACTTTCAATTGAAATCGGCTATATGCATTGTAGGTGCATCAAAACAAGATGTCTTACAGATTGTTTTCTCTAGAAGTAAAGGAAAAGTAGAAGAGCTTTCCCCTCTGCCAGCATGATAAGCCCCAACTGAGCTTTCAGATTATTCGTATTCAGACCCATTCAACCGAAAAACACATCTGATTGGCCAGAAAAGTCACATGTCCGATTCAGTTTAGTTCTTGCATGAAATACGGACGGTAGACGAAATTTCAGAAACGGAAATTTGGATTTGGAATTTTGGACACATTCAGATGCATTGGGATTCGGAAATTCAGATGTGTGCGAGTTTTGGAAAATGTGTACGAATTTTGAATCGGTACGAAACGAATCGCACATGTCTATTGAAGAGCTGTAGTTCTGACTTACCAGAAGGCATGCCAGATCTCTGCATGAGCTTTGCTGACTGCAGAGCTATAGGTCAGACTCATGGAGGCATGTCGGACCTCTGTAGAGGGACCACTGCTTCCACACAGAGAGAATGGGTCTTTCTCTATTTAGCTGATTTAATCTGAAAGCTCAGTTGGGGCTTGAGGCATGCCCCTCTGCTCAGGTGAGCCCCGCAAAAGCCTGTAGAGACCTACCGGTTTGGACAGTCGAATGGGGGGTGTGGTGCCCTAGTTTGAGTTGAGTCAAAGCCAAAGAATATGGCACAGTCTGTCTGGGGCATCCTGCCAGCAGAGGAGGAGAATTAGATTAATAAACTTTACTCTGGATAAGGCATTTGATGCACATTGCTTACTAGGGGGAAAAAAATGCTTGGCAGGAGAAACAAAATGTTTGTATGCCTCCTCTTTGCCTGTGCTTAATTATCAGAGATTAACAAGGCAATCTTTATTTTAATTAATGAAAAAATAACTGTATATGGCATTGCAACATGTTCATTCGAATTTACAGATCCCTAATACCAGTGTGTTTGAAGGGTAAAATAACACAACAAGCCCTTATGTTCCCCAGAGTGGTGTCAAAGCTCTGAGGCTCTATTCACGTAGCTGTCATTCATCATTTGTTTTTTTCTCATAACTATGGTTATTCAGTCATGTGACTTTTACTTCTTGCAGTCATTTCTGAACGTAACTGTCACTGGGGCAAATACCAAGTTTGCTTTCATATTATACAGTACTGACAATTTGATCATGGATAAGGTTTTTATGCTGTGGGATTATATCATGTCCCTTAAAGGTCAATTGAAGTGTCTATTGTTCTGTACCACCAAATGTTACTGATTGTGGCCGGCAAATACCTTTTAAATACCCTTTCCTCTCAGTGCTCTGTCCTGGCATAGATGAGAAACCGCCTCAGCTCTTATCACAAGGGTCTTCATACAGACTTGTAGTATGGAGGTAGAGAGGGTTTGACCACATCTGTTGAAATTTGAAATTAACTGGGTCGGGTGGTCAAAGCTGACCACCCCCTACTCCACTCAAAATGAAAAGAAAAGTTTGGGCTTGAGTTATACTTTAAATGGATTGTGCCATGATATTTAGACACTGTGATGCTATAAAAGAAAAGTAGAGGCTTTTAGTATGTTGTTTATTGGCTCAATAGCTGACTCTGTGACTATAATTGGGCCTTTAAGCCCAACTTCACCTAAAAAGAGCAGGTGGGTTGGCCATACAGAAGAGAAGCAACCTTTATTTTTGGTGACACTCATCCCACAGCAGAGTAGGACCTTTTACTGAATAACCAGTGTACTCTCTTCTAGCACCCTCTCGCCAGCAGTGCTCAGATAGGTACCAGGGATCCCAAGGCCACATACCTGACCCTACATGCTTCCTCTTTTCATGGACAAGACTAGGCCATAGACTTATCACTGCTCCACTACTACCTCTTCAGTACTGGACAGCAAACCCCCCATCTTCCTCTCTCTGCCTCTTAGGAGAGAATTTTCAACAATGGCATCACCAGATCTACTCGATTTCACCTCAGACTGGGATTGCCAAAGGCCATGATTGGTTGAAATGCATAAGGGAGGTTGCTACTTTTATCCATTTATGTATCAATAAAGCCTTGTTTATACAGAGTAATGGCGTCTTTTAAGCTGTTGGAACTTTGCATTACAGGAGAAGTATAACCATTCCTTGCCAGCATTTCAGATGTTGTTGTGCAGATTAGCTGTTCGCCCTTTATGATAGGACCATAACACACTGGTGGTCATGATGTTGGGGAGATCTTGCCAGTAGCAAGACTGCTTTTGGAGGACACATCAGCCACTTCCTTCCATATGTCATTCCCTTGCTGGTTAGAGGAGCGAGGGAGGTGTCTACAACCCAAGTTTTTATGTGTTTTTGGCCGCAAGGGTACTTTTAGATTGTAAGCCCTCACGGGCAGGGCCCTCCTTACCATCTTGTCTTAAATTGTATTGTTACTGTAATGTCTTCCTTATATTGTAAAGCGCTGTGCAAACTATTGGCGCTATATAAATCCTGTATAATAATAATAATAATAATGAATGTATGTGTCCTCCCAGCATTTTATGGCAAGCCTGTCATTTGTGAGTTCTCATCAGTGACAGGATCACTAGTATGGCATAGGCCAGTGGTGGCGAACCTTGGCACTCCAGCTGTTTTGGAACTACAAGTCCCATGAGACATTGCAAGGCTCTGACAGCCACAGACATAATTCCCATAGGCAGATGCATGTTGGGATTTGTAGTTTTGGCACAGCTGGAGTGCCAAGGTTCGCCGCCACTGGCATAGGCCATTGTCTCCCTAGATGCTCACGCCCTCACTGCTTCTTCTCTGATCCCAATCAACTCCGCACTTTCAATTTCTCTGTAGCCAGTTTCAACGTGTTCCTCTTACAGTGCTCTGATTAACAAGTCATATGTTATAGTGCAGTGGTGGCGAACCTTGTCACTCCAGCTGTGCCAAAACTACAAATCCCAACATGCATCTGCCTCTGGGAGTTATGTCTGTGGCTGTCAGAGCCTTGCAATGCCTCATGGGAGTTGTAGTTCCAAAAAAGCTGGAGTGCCAAGGTTCGCCACCACTGTTATAGTGTGATTGGAGTAAATGGAGTCTTCACAAGTGGGTTTTCTTGCAGAATACCAGATCCATACTACAACATAACAAGTGCACTCTTTCCATGTCTTCTCCAGGGATGAATACCTGGAAACCCCAGGGGGAGCACAGCTAGAGATGCCATGCTCCACCGGAACTGGGAACACCAGTATTTCCTAACATGACAGTCTCTCATCTTCAGAGACATCTAAAAGGGCAGCAGAACCTCTCTCCACACTACAACCCTGGTGCAAGTACGCTTTCTCCTTCAATTATGAAAACTCACCAATGCAAAAAGAGAATGGACCACTTAGGGAACAGCTAAAGGGAAGTTAAAAGCACTCCCTTAAAGACCCCCTAAAATATAGCCAACCATGGTTCCAACTCTACCCTACACATCTGTAAGGGCAAAATGGCGGCTGCGCATGCGCGCAAGCCAAATCTCCATGTGGCCAGAAAACGCTCCATTGTACGCAGACACACGCAAACCGGACGTGCGCAGAAACACGCGCAACGGTCGCCGCACAGGAAGTGATGCTGTTACCTGGTTAAGCCAACCATATAAAAACGAGCCTGCCCCTGCTCCATTGCTGATGGTCATTTCAGCTAAGTGTTCCTGTGTGCTTGTACCTGTTGGATTCCTGTGACCTGCCTGACACGGTTTGTTTGGACTTTGCTATTTGATTGCTGCCTGCCCCTGACCTCTGCTTGTTTCCTGGACTTTGCCTTCTGCCTCCTGATTTTGTACTCTGCTGCCCAGCTGGCTCCGACTTCTGGCTTTCCTGACAATGCTCCAGTCTCTTATTCCTGCTCCCTCGCTGTCTGCTTGGTGGACCTCCGGCTTGCTGACTACACATCATCAGGACGTCTCCTGCACAGTGTCGATTCCCATCAGTGGCACTCATGCTCCTCGCTGTCCAACTGCTCCCTGTTCCCACCTCCAGGGGCGGAAGGACACGGGTCGCAAGAGAATCCTCCTCACCTTCCGGTCTCTTACCAGGTACTTGACAACATCTTTTCACTAGTTGGGTGCCCTGTGGTGCCCCACTAATGTGCTTCTGCTTTAGTGGTGTTATCACATAAATGTGCTTAGGGCAGTACAAACCAGGACCGTTGGTGCTGATGGCATCATAGAAAGTAATGCTACCGTTGCTGTTGGTGCCAGTAAGACAGTAGAGTAAATGAAGTAATGAAGGACTGACCTTAGCGGCATGGTACCATGAGGACCATAGGAGGACATGTACATGTGGAGCAAGTGCCAAAGGGAGTCCAAACAAGTTCTCTACACAGGTGCTTCCAGCAGCCTAGGTCCACCACTGGCCATAACTATACACACTGGTGGCTAAAATCTGGATCATAATATTTACAGTTAAAAACCAACAACTAGCACCTCATTTATTTGCTCCACCATTATGACAAATTCATCCCATTCCCGTGACGTTGATTTGACAATTCTGTCGCGGGGAAGCCGTTCGGTGATGTCATAACGTGTCACAGTGGCACATTCCTGCTCCTGTCTGTCAGGATTCAGAAATTCCCGTTGAGTGAGGCTCGGGTGTGTAAGGAGGAGGAAGGGGTGTCTTACATAAGGGTGGCAGCTTTTCCTAAAATAGGCATAATAGAGAGAGCATAGCAGAGAGTATAATGCGAGGACTTCTGGTGATCATCACAGTGCAATTCAAACACTGGAGCTCACGCTGGTCATGATGGGGATGAGAGAGGGAGGGGAGGACGGGGTACAGAGAACACAGAATAAAAGAAAACGTCTCTTCCAAAATTCTAGAATTCCTCTATACTATCCAATGTGCACTACCTACTAATAATGTTGTCTCTGTTTCTGGGAGGGCCATCAATATGCAAATTATCTGATATTGTAAAGCAAATAATCTGCGTTATTTCATGTCTTCTGCTCTGCATTCCTCGACTGAAACAAGTATGCTGATCTGGAGTTCTGATTTCACGGTGGCGTCATTTCATACACGCTTTCTTCTTTAGTACTGAATACAGGACCGCTAGGACTGCAATGAACCCGGCATTTGAAGGAGAACTTTGGGCCACTTTGAGGGAGACCTTCATTACCTGAGATTGCTTTGGTCAAACATGTTTTGCTATTGTGGTGGTTCACCAGTATCTGAAATCCTCTTTATCTGTAGTAATCCTCATGTCGTTCAGACTGGACTGTGTCTGTCTGTTTTTATTAGGGGGGTCCAGAGAAATAGAACCTCTGTGATTGGCAGAGTCTATCTCCACCTGTGATCCCTTGATCTACACACTCTATATACAGGGCCGGTGCTGCCACTAGGCAAACTAGGTAGCCGCCTAGGACGCGTGGCTGCTTAGGACGCAGCCTCGAACACTCAACCCCCTATGGCACGCCCCCCCTGTCTATTTCAAATTGCAAAAGCCAATAGCAGCCTGGCAGTGGCTATTGTACTGAGCAGAAGAGCGGAAATGAGAGACAACTTTCTCTCTCATGTCCGCTCCTCTGGTCAGTGGGCGGGGTTTCAATAGCCAGTCTGCTATTGGCTGTTTCAAATTAAAACGGCCAGAAGAAGTCTGGCTGTTGCTCCCGGCTGCTTACATTGACCTGTCGCCTGCGGAAGCTAGACAGGCAGGAGAATGGGGCCGTGCGGGGGTATGGCGGTATGGGGGTTGCACCACGGGAGGGGGGCTGGGGGGTGCTAGTTGCTGGTCTTGCCTGGGGCGCAAAATAGTTTAGCACCAACCCTGCCTATATAAGAGAAATAGACAGGCTCAGAGTGCTAGTTACCTGGCTGTGTGTGGATTTAATGGTTCAGAGTCACAAACAAAGAAAAAAACGGAAGTCAGAACTCCTTCTCTCTACTTGTGGTCAGTGATTCAGGAAGTATTGACGCCAAAGCATCAGCAGAACAGCCAGGCAACCAGCGTTTTCAGAAGCAAAGGTCAACAAGGACAGCCCACCTATTTCTCTCATAACATATACTTTGACATTAGACAGACAGTTTGTTAGCTGACTATTGCTGCCCAAGCAGTTTTTTTAACACCTCCATGAGGACTATTTAACAAGAAATATTACACGTGCCTAGGTTCATTGTTCATCACAAATATTGCATCATTACATATCAATAATGACATAAAAACTTCACAAAGCCCTCATACATGTCCTTTGCCTACATATAAGGTGTTCCTATTTCTTATCTCAAAAAGATGGAAAGTGTTCCCTTCTATAGTCCCCGCTACCTATAGTGGAAGCAATTTTGAGAATCTGCCAATTCTCCTAATTTTTTATGAACCCTATAACCAATGGGGGAGGGGGGGGGGGGCAACTGCTACATAGAGCACAGCCTGATCCAATGGGACTTTCACAATCTACACCTGCCCTACGACACATTTCAGGGACTGAGCTTTCCACTTGACTGATCCGAACTGTTATGTTCTTTGTGCCCGTGACAATTTCCTTGTGTTTACTGGCTGATCTCCATCTCTAGCTCGTGAGGGACTAGAGTAGGGATGTATTCTGTTTAGTGTAGGATTTAGATAGGAAAGACACATGTGATGTTTTGCATTACGTTATTGCACTTGTTCAGCTGGTCTGCGTTGCACTGAGATAGCATTCTAACATTTAGGAGATTCTATTGGCTGCACTCTGGGGCTGAAGGGATATTTGAAGCCGTCCCTTATGGCAGAACATACCCAGGCCTTCCAACATGACCCGCTCTACTACGGACAATGACTCTGCTCCTAGACTGTTATCTTCACCTCTAATTGAAAGTGGAGGTAAATGGAAAAATGGTAGACGTTTTGTGGCAGAAGAACCTGTTTAAGTCTCCTCTGCCATAAAAGCTTATTTTTAGCATTCAGCAATTTCTTTTTTAATGCCAGACCAGAAAACTCTATGCAGGCCGATGATTTAGAAAGTAATATTCAGGCTGATCTTGATGGGTTATTTGAAGGTGACTCTGACACTATTATTATTATTATATTATTATACAGGATTTATATAGCGCCAACAGTTTGCACAGCGCTTTACAATATAAGGAAGACATTACAATCACAATTCAAGACAAGATGGTAAGGAAGGCCCTGCCCCAAGTGATGCATGAGGACGTAGCTCTGTGGGGGATGAATTGTTTGAGAACGTGATGGTTGAGCGGTTAGGTTGAGGTGGGATAGGCTTCCCTGAAGAGATGAGTCTTAAGGGATCGCCTAAAGGCAGTCAGAGTGGGAGATAGACGGACAGGTTGGGGAGATAGACGGACAGGTTGGGGAGATAGACGGACAGGTTGGGGAGATAGACGGACAGGTTAGGGTAAATCTAAAATCAACATTTGAATGAAACTGTTCCTTGTAAAGAATATAGTAAATTGTTACCTCTCTCGCTGCCTACATTGTGGAATGCAGCTGTAATGCAGAAAACCCACCGCATGAAGACCCTTCAGAAAATCCTGGTCCTCTGCTGCATTAAGTGGTCCTTCTCATCAGCCTCTACATCAGCACCGTGTCCTGTGGTGACGCAGGGGTCATACTCATTGCGGCCATCAACTGTCCTGCAGAGTAAAGGTTTTTTCCATGGAAATGAATGGGGCAGTGGCGTGCATGTGAAGGATGACTAGGACCTGCCAGGGATACTTTCCGAAGCAAGATTGTCCGACCGGGCAGGGGTGCACACTAAATTCATTGGATTGAGGATAAAGCTATGTATTTCTCCAGGTGGGTGTCTCATGCCATAAGGAAACCCTGTCATCAGATCAGGCCATTCTTTCACCCAAGATTTTTCCATGAGATTATATGTGCACTCATGGCAAACCTATGATTATGTTATAAGTATCACCCTAACTGTCCCCTCCTTTCCTCCCAAGACCTCCTGCTTTCCAGCTCCCTTATCAACTCCTCCCATACTCGCCTCCAAGACTTCACTAGAGTCTCTCCCATCCTCTGGAACTCTTTCCCACATCCTGTCTGTCTATCTCCCACTCTGACTGCCTTCAGGCGATCCCTAAAGACTCATCTCTTCAGGTAAACCTATCCCACCTCAACCTAACCGCTCAACCATCACGTTCTCAAACAATTCATCCCCCACAGAGCTACGTCCTCATGCATCACTTGCCCCTCCCTTTTAGATTGTAAGCCCTCAGGGGCAGGGCCCTCCTTACCATCTTGTCTTGAATTGTATTGTGATTGTAATGTCTTCCTTAGGCTGGGTTCACACCTAGGCGTATTGAATATGCGCGTTTGTCGCGCGGTTCGCGTCGCGCGTTTTTCACCGTGGGCTACTTGGCTGTATCCCAATGGAAACGCGAGACCAAAACGCCCCAAAGAAGTACATGTACTTCTTTGGGCGTAGGCCGTTTTGTATCGCGTTCGGACGGGCGGAAATACGGCAAGGTGTGAACCAGACCCATTGAATACAATGGGATTTAGATGTTTGAGCGTTTTGTAGAGCGTTCGTCGAGCGTTGAACACGGACAGGTTAGGGTAAATCTAAAATCAACATTTGAATGAAACTGTTCCTTGTAAAGAATATAGTAAATTGTTACCTCTCTCGCTGCCTACATTGTGGAATGCAGCTGTAATGCAGAAAACCCACCGCATGAAGACCCTTCAGAAAATCCTGGTCCTCTGCTGCATTAAGTGGTCCTTCTCATCAGCCTCTACATCAGCACCGTGTCCTGTGGTGACGCAGGGGTCATACTCATTGCGGCCATCAACTGTCCTGCAGAGTAAAGGTTTTTTCCATGGAAATGAATGGGGCAGTGGCGTGCATGTGAAGGATGACTAGGACCTGCCAGGGATACTTTCCGAAGCAAGATTGTCCGACCGGGCAGGGGTGCACACTAAATTCATTGGATTGAGGATAAAGCTATGTATTTCTCCAGGTGGGTGTCTCATGCCATAAGGAAACCCTGTCATCAGATCAGGCCATTCTTTCACCCAAGATTTTTCCATGAGATTATATGTGCACTCATGGCAAACCTATGATTATGTTATAAGTATCACCCTAACTGTCCCCTCCTTTCCTCCCAAGACCTCCTGCTTTCCAGCTCCCTTATCAACTCCTCCCATACTCGCCTCCAAGACTTCACTAGAGTCTCTCCCATCCTCTGGAACTCTTTCCCACATCCTGTCTGTCTATCTCCCACTCTGACTGCCTTCAGGCGATCCCTAAAGACTCATCTCTTCAGGTAAACCTATCCCACCTCAACCTAACCGCTCAACCATCACGTTCTCAAACAATTCATCCCCCACAGAGCTACGTCCTCATGCATCACTTGCCCCTCCCTTTTAGATTGTAAGCCCTCAGGGGCAGGGCCCTCCTTACCATCTTGTCTTGAATTGTATTGTGATTGTAATGTCTTCCTTAGGCTGGGTTCACACCTAGGCGTATTGAATATGCGCGTTTGTCGCGCGGTTCGCGTCGCGCGTTTTTCACCGTGGGCTACTTGGCTGTATCCCAATGGAAACGCGAGACCAAAACGCCCCAAAGAAGTACATGTACTTCTTTGGGCGTAGGCCGTTTTGTATCGCGTTCGGACGGGCGGAAATACGGCAAGGTGTGAACCAGACCCATTGAATACAATGGGATTTAGATGTTTGAGCGTTTTGTAGAGCGTTCGTCGAGCGTTGAACGCACTACAAAACGTTCAGGTGTGAACCAGGTGTTATATTATAAAGGGCTGTGCAAACTGTTGGCGCTATATAAATCCTGTATAATAATAATAACTGAATGACAATATAAAAGCAAACAGCGTCCAGTTCAAGGAGACAAACATCATGCACAGATCTGCAGTGTCATTGTCTAGCAATGACAAAGGAAAAACACGGGACAAATCCCACCAGATCCAGCAGATTAATAGGCCTGGACACCGTGTTCCACCTGCACCAGCAGAGACAATGGATCGGCCATGACACAGATGCCTCAGATTATCAGGATTGCTCATGATGTGTGTCACACATCCAGGAAGAGGGTGACATGGCCACACATGTCACACTTTCACAATCCCTCACAGATTAGCAGCACTGAGGCCTGAATGTGTCACGAGAAGGGCACGCTATTCATATCCTGCTGGGGGCCCCACAATAAAAGTGCCCGGCCAAAGACGAGTCCTTGTTCCCCACAGCAACCATTCAGCTTTTTTCTTTCACGTTCTAAGTGCAATACCCAATGACAGGGAGACTATAATTAAATCTATGAGTGGTAAAGACAGTTCTTCCATCAGGCCCGTTTAAATTATGTCCAGACCCATTCTGCAGAGTAGGGATAGATAAAGTGATAATAAAGTCAAAAGGTTTTTAAGCTATTTCAAATACAGATGAAATCCCTTTCAATGGATGCTGCTCCTTGATGTTTAAAAGTTTTATCTCAATGCAGAATCAGCTGGACATGATATCCTGTTTAAGGGTGGCTCCTTTCACTTGCAGGGTCCTATGGAGCCACCCTTGTGTGTGCTAGTAAGCTGGGTGTGTCTCCACAAACACACAGACACAGCAAGGCAAGCCTCTACCTTTCTTCCCCTCCTCCCATCTCCTAACTAATAGATGGACAGCTACTGGAGACTGCTCTGTCCCTTGTGATCTTGTACTGGACAGGAAGTGCAAGGAAGCAGAACTGAAAGAGTCGGAGCTGTTTGGAAACACGATGACTAACTGCTGGGGCAAAAATGTAAAGAAATATTTTGCTGGGCAATGTATTGCCACTGCTTGTGACTCATAATTGTAAATTTTTCCTCAATATTAGTGCTTGTGACACTGGTCTCTAACCGCGACAAAGTCACCAATCTAAATCTGGTTTGAAGTTTAAACTATTCCCTACTGAAAAAAATAAAATAGATACATATGAAGTAAGAAAGCCAAGCGGTTTCAGATTTGAGTTCCGCAGCCCCTCAGGGCTCATCAATGGCGTCTTTTTTTAATGTACAAATAATGACGGCTCAGCCCCTGACACTCCGTATTAAATAGTTAAGTATATAATGTGGATTAAAGAGGAATGTCTTCTATGCCGGCATGCTTACAGGAGGGATGAAATATTAGGATGAAGAAACAAGAAGCAGTCAGAGTAAGTTCTATATAGAATAAAAACACAAGTGCATCAAGTTCAGGCCAAGAAAAGTACCTTCATCCGCACCTTCCTCTTCATCCGCACCCTTATCCTCAGAGACACCTGCTGATCCCCAAGAAGAAGAAAACACTTTAGATTATCATTTTGCTCTTTCAGGAACACGTTTTAGACCTTTTTTTGGAAACAATCGGCTGAAGTTACCCAGCTTCTGTGATGGACATGGACTATTCTACATCTGTAAAGCTTTGACAGTAAAGAACCCTTGTATTGCTGGTGGGAACTGAACAGCCAGTCAGTCCAAAACAGATAGATAGGTTTTGGTAGAGGTTGGAAAAATTACCCACCTAGCAGTCTCTTCTATCCCTCAGGAGCTAGTTGTCAGGTCTATGTGCCAAGTTGCTGTGCCCACTATGAGGGCCTCCCACCATCCATGTGCTGGGTTCCTGGGTCTGTACACCACCTGTGCCCATTATGAGGGGCTCCCACTATCCCTCTGCTGTGTTCCTGGGTCTGCACACCTGTTGTGCCCATTATGAGGTGCTCCCACCATCCTTGTGCTGAGTTCCCAGGTCTGTACACCTGCTGTGCCCATTATGAGGGCTTCCACCATCCCTGTGCTGGGTTCCTGGGTCTGTACACCTGCTGTGCCCATTATGAGGGGCTCCCACCATCCCTGTGCTGGGTTCCTGGGTCTGAACACCTGATGTGCCCCTTATGAGGGGTTCCCACCATCCCTGTGCTGAATGTCTGGATCTGCACACCCACTGTTCCCATTATGAGGGGCTCCCACCATCCCTGTGCAGGGTTCCTGGGTCTGAACACCTGCTAGGGCCATTATGAGGGGCTCCCACCATCCCTTGTGCTGAGTTCCCGGGTCTGTACACCTGCTGTGCCCATTATGAGGGGCTCCCACCATCCCTGTGCTGGGTTCCTGGGTCTGTTCACCTGCTATGCCCATTATGAGGGGCTCCCACCATCCCTGTGCTGGGTTCCTGGGTCTGTTCACCTGCTATGCCTATTATGAGGGGTTCCTGCCCACCTTTTATTTATCCCCCTCCAAAAAAAGAAAAGCCAGCATCCAGACCTCATCAGATCCTAAAGCTTGTATTGCAACATCTCAAATAAAAAGCACAGCAATGTTAGAAGTGTTTCGGCCAATCCACGACCTTAAACTTTAGCGACTACCCGCTGCTACAAAATCACACGCCTGCCCTTAATCTTACCCTAGTATCTTGCTGCAAGAAGAAGCAAGCAGAGCGAGTTTTGTGCTGCTGCTCCTTACTTTATTCAGCAAGTTTGGGGCAGGCCAGTGACCGAACTGAATTGCTTCACTACAATAATACATCAGTGCCTTTAATAATGGCTTGTGCCTTTCTACGCACGGGGGGGTCCGAGGTGTTACTCCCGGTGAAATGCGGCAACATGAGTCACTGCTAGGGCTCATTTTTACCACCGTGCTGCGGTAACACATCATGCATTGGTGCTTTCCGGTGCCATTCATTGGTAATGGAGCCTCAATGGACCTATTTAAAGCACCTGCTTTGCAGTTCAATGCAATGTTCAGTTGCACCCTACTGTGTGTATTACAGAAAGGGGTTCAATATAGTGAAACTTTCTGCAGGAGCCAGATCTGGGCTGTTAGATGTCCCATTAATATACTGTACATGGGCTGCCTGCCTTAATGCAATGCATGTTAACACGCGTGTGGTAAACCCGACAAGTGTTGTGCTTTGGTGACGGCGACTGTCGGCTTTCTAGTTGAAGTGGTTTGGACAGCTGTAAAGCCACCTAATCACTTCTACGTGCTGTGGAAAATGACACCCCTGATGAAGTAAGCCCCACCCCCACCATGGTGCTCAGATCAGGCTTACCTGTCCCTCCTGGGTACTTAGGACCACTATGGTGGGTGCCAGGATCGAGAACAGCAGGAGATGAGCGAACATACGTTTGCTGATCGCCGCAGTGAAGAATGAACCTGTAAGCGATCAGCTCTGATCACTTCCAGGTTTATCGCAGTCATTCCTGGACCTCTGTGGCTGGGGATAAAGCTGATCGAACATGATCTGTGTTTGGCCAGCTGCAACAGACTGCAGACGTGACAACCTGGCACATGCTAAGGAGGTCTAAGGGGAACTTACAGGTTTCATAATATATTTTTCGGTGCGTTTAAGTAATCTCAGGGTCTTTAGTATATAACTTAAAGTGACATTAAAGTCATTTCCCCCACCCCTCCCCCCAATGTTAATGTCAGCACTTACCTTAAATGATGTCTCTTAGTCCGATCTTCTTCTTTCCTGTCCTTTTCAGCCTTCTCTCCAGTGCTGCGGCGGGTGTCCTTTCAGTGCTGACTCCTCTGTGCCTGCTGGCACTTCCGATCCCACGGTAACTGCATGCGGGGGCACGCATCCATAGACTTGCCTTGCGCCTCTCCCCGTCTCCCGGCCGAAAATATGAACTGCGCATGCGCCCGCCCCAAGATGCTTTGCGGCCGCCCGAGCAGTTTCGGATTTTCTGACAGGAGCGCGCGGCGAAGACGGGGTAGGTTTAAACCGCTGTTAAAGCGGTTTGAAAAAAATAAATAACTTTTTGCATACATCTACTGCTTACTAGTTTTGTTCCTCCCCCCCGTGAAAGGAGCAGCAGTGGACTGATGATCTCATCTCTCTGCTATTATGATCTCTCCTCCAATCAGCATGTTTCTTCATGCACGAGATTTATTGGCTGCATTAGGAGAAAGGACATTTTTAGCATGTACTAAAAATACATGTTGATCCTGCCAGAAATGCAGTGCCCTTGACATTTCCTGTTAGCTGTATTGGAAACGTAAAACAATGTTAGTCTTCCTTCTGTAATCTACCCATATACTCGAGATGAACAAAGGCAGACATAGTTGCAGTCCTGCCTGGTTGGCAAGCATCGCTCCTTCCATAGATAAGAGTGGAGACATGAGTGTAGCCAACCAGGGACATGGGGACTGATAAGTTGCAATATATTACATATCTGTAAAAATGAAGTCAAGGCAATTGGACTTGCTGTATTTTTGTTGAAGATGTTTCACTGGTCATCCATCTTCAAGAAAAATATTCAAGCAACCACCCCGCGGCCAGCTTCCGGAGCCGACAGGTGAATGTAAGCAGCCAAGGGCCAATAGCCAGACTGCTATTGACCATTTTGAATTGCAATAGCAGGCTGGCTATTGGGACTCCGCACCACTGAGCAGAGGAGTGGACCAGAAAGATCTAGGTCTCTCAGGTCTGCTCCTCTGCTCAGTGGGTGGGTACAATACCCAGCCTGCTATTGGCTATTGCAATTTGAAATGGCTAATAGCAGGCTGGTTTTTGCTACCCATTGTGTACACTCTGCTACCGAGCGCAGAATCTAGCCGCAGCTGAAAGCAGAATGTAAACAAAGAATTTTGTGTGCATCAAGCAACTGACAACTTTTTAGTGTGCATCAAGCCACCCGCAAAAAAAAATATATATATTTATGTAGAGAGACAGAGACATGGGAGAGTGATCAGCAGAGACTCAGCAGTACATAAACCGTAATTACAATCATTTTATCATTGACAAAAGTACAACAGTGACCTCTACAGGATAGTATGTAAACTGCAGTAAATAGAAAATACCTCTATGGAAAACCATCATGGTTTTTTGCTCAATATGAAATATTGATGTAGATGTATTTTTTTACGCATGATATTTCATATTTCTCCGTCTACAAATAGAAAGAAAAAAAATAGCTCAACTCCAGGCAAAGCTACATAAGCCGTTGAAATACCTATGCAGGGACATGATCGAGAGGTGAGCTACGGTAGGTGTTCGCTCACTTCCCGATCTATTGAGCCAACGCGTGAGTTTCATTATCACACGTCGGCTCGAAATATAAGGTTGATTGAAAATCACTCACCTCATAGTTCTCCTTTAATGACCATTATGCTGCTGTTCTGAAAGGTGGGGTAGAGTCACATACAAAAGTCACATTTCGGGTAAAAATGCCAATTTAGCCTAGGTTCACACCTGCACTACACCCGGGTGACATCCGCGCAAATCGCTACAAGTACATTCTTTTTGTGACATGGCACACGGCTTTTTTAGCCGCGATCGTGTTCACTTGCACGGGTGGAATCGCGGCGGGAAACCACACAATCCGCCCGGCGCAACTGGGGTGCCATTAGAAAATAATGGCACACACAGCGAGATCGGTTCACACCTTGGCTACTTCTGACCGTGCGGCAATCGGCGCGGAATTGTGCACGATTGCCGCCTAGGTGTGAACCTAGCCTAAAGACCCCATTCACACTGAGCAATTTGTAGCGCGATTTCCGGTCACAAAATCGCTCATTGTAGCTCGTCCAATGCATCTCAATGTCGCCTGTAGCTTGTCGCGCGAACATGACCTATTTTTCCAGCAGATTGTGTGATTTGGCTCCAATAGGCTTTGATAGAGTGCCAAAAGCTACGTAGTGCGACGAAATGTGCACTGTAGCTCAATGTTGCACAGCTCAAATCAACGCTGAATTTAGCTCAGTGTTTATGGGGTCTTAAGGATAAGTTTACCTTTCAGACCAACTTTCATGTTACATCCATATTCAGGGTAGAACATGAAACATGGTCAGATAAACAAACGTCTCAGTAGAGGACAAGTGCAGCGGCATCATCGGACTCCACTCATTATTCCTCGCGTCCCTGTAACTGAAAATCCATACCAAAAAAGGTACAGACAGTGACAGGAAGGAACATCTGCAGGAGCCAAAGCATTGCACTGGAGATCCACTGACCACAATGCAATGCTTTACAGGCTCCAATGCAAAAAAATGCTCATGTGTTCCTTTATGAAGACGTGTGCGCTTTATTTTTTTGGGTGGAGTTTTCTTGTAAAGACAATTTAAAACCACATGTCCATCTAAGAGTACCCTGTCAGGGACTGTGTTGAGTAACGTTGAGCAATGCATCCCATCTCAGACTGTGAATGAGCCCAAAACAAGCAGCTCCCATGTCATGTCAGAAACATAATGAATCGGTTTAGAATGTTTTACATTTATTTTAAAAGTAGCTTCCACATATTCCCAGGACATGGTAATAACACGTATTAAATGTTAGACGTGATCTTGTATACCAGTATGTATTACAATTCTACATAGAACCATTCACACATCCATTTGTTCAATCTCTTAGGTAATCTGTGCCTATGTTACCCATGTATTTCATCCACTCAAAAGGGAGAACCATCTAGAAATGTGGAGACTTTTCACAAGTATCTAACAAGTCTTTTCATATGGAGACAAGACTTCTGGGTAAAAAAAAAAACTGGTTTTACATGGCAATCCTGTAAGTTTACCATCCACTACAGCCTACAGCCCCCCGACCCATGAACAATACTGTTTTTATTGTTCAGCCTTGTGCTGCCACCATCTAAAAAGCTGCCCATACACCTTACAACCAACGCACGACTTTCGTTGTGCGTTAGTTGCAAGGAGATTATAAAATTTCGTATGACCTGCCCATCATGGACCGGCAGATCGTACTTGCGATCATCGCAAGTCCTCTCCGCTGAGGGGAGGGCTTGCAGATGATTGCAACGGTGAGCGGGCAGTGTGCGCTTGCGCACCTCGGGCCATGCGGCTTTCGATTGTGCTACCAAACCTAGCGTGCTAGTTATACGAAAATCATGTAACCGTACAGTAAATGCAGTCGCACACTGCCCAACCTTACGATTATCATAGGATTGCGGGATCACCCGCGATTATCGTACAATAATCGTCAGGTGTATGGGCTCCTTAACTTGGTAGTGCATGCCAACACTCTGCCGCACACACCTGTCCTAATCAAGCAAGTGCTTAAGAAGACTGATGGACGTTCAGGCTATGCCCGATCAACAGGTTAGTCTGTTAGCTCATGCCTGGGGTGGAGGTCTATCCGACTTTTACTGTTCATGCCTCGGGCTATTACTGCGTGTTGTTTTGCCTATATTTATGGTATGTCTTTGCTTATCCTGATCATTGGCCTTTTACCTCTGCTATTGTTGGTCATTGCTCAGTTTATTTGTCTAAATCCTGGAGCCTTTGTTTGGGATTAGTATGGGACCATCAACCTGCTGACTGTCTGTAGATTTGCACCACTCTAGGATCTGTCCTGCCTGTTACTTAGCTTTCATCTCTGGTAACACAGTGGTTCCACCAAACTTCATGACACTGATGTACTATTTATGGAAATAGACATACTTTGCTTCTTAGACTGACAAGAACCACGAGTCCCACACTGATGAGCTAAACCAGAACCATCTCACGAGTGTTTTGGCTTAGCAAACACCCGTTATAGAAAAGAAGTAGACAGAGTGTTTATTTACCATGTAAAATGGTATTTACCCAAAATCCTTTCTCCATGTGGTTAGGCTTATTTGCATATATTTCCTATGCAACATAACCCGAAGACTCCCTACTTCGTACTGGAAGATCTGAAGTCTAGACCAACTAAAAAGAAACAAATCTTTGGCACTCAGTCGTAGGGATTTGGCTTTGTAAACTGGCTCCAAGAGATGGTTCTGTCCTTAAGCTGTGATCAATGGTTGTTCCTCATGGAATTAGGGCTCCTACTTACTCCTATTTTAATCACAAAGTCCCACATTTGACCATGGAAGTCCAAAACCAATGATATTCCTAGACATTCACATCTTTCAGATTCAAGTAACTAGGATTGGTACCACAAAGCTTCTCAACACAATCATGGATAGTGGCTAGTATATAAAAACACTGATAAAAATGTATCTCAAAAGGCATCCTGCTTCAAAAAAAACTAGGACTAGTAAGGTGACTTTGAAGTATCACATTAAGTGGTCTCTTCCACAGGAAGGCTGCAATATAGAGTCTCTCTTGCCAGGTTGAACATAAAAGAGTTCATGGGAACTCAATCAGCATGGTTCCTTCTCGGCTTGCCTCCAGGTTTGGCTTTTGTCACCACCCGGTAAAATCCAAATGCAATCTTATACATCCAGTAGACATTGAGGACGTCTAGGATGACGCAGGAGACAATCCACGCCACCTGTGGGCCTATGCCCAGCCTGATGTAACCTTCTGTGCCAAATGTGGCAAAGACTTGGGAGTAATAGCTGGGAATGACGGCAATTCGTACGATGAAGAAGACGACAGACATTGAAAGGGCATTGATCAGGACAGGCCGGGAGGAACGCGGCATCCCGACTGCATCGAAGAACCACCTATGGTGAAGAAAAGAGACCTTTAGATAATGCAACTAGTCAGTACATTAGGCTTTAGAAATCTCTGGAGCCTTGTAAGAAACACAAATAAAAGATCAGCTTTTTTTAAGCCTTCTACTTTTCCAATAGAAGCATGTGTTTCAGGCTCCAGAAAAGTTGATCGCTGGATGAATGGTCTAGGAAATGGTCACTGGAGGGGGATGATCAAAGTTCAGGTACAGCAAGTGGTTGACCAGTTTCTTCAGCCCCTTCAGCAATACTGGACTGCATGGCTCCTGAATTCTAAACCGATTTGTCTTCTCCAGATCTGCATTGCTTCAAAAGCTGTATTTAGAAATCATCTTCCCCTAGACCACCTAAACTTCATTTATACCTTGGTGTCATATTAAAACAAAGACTTACGGTAGTTTGAGAAGAGTGCAATCATTTTTACTTTCTTTTTTGTTACTTCAATAAATACGTTTTTCTAAGCTATTCAGGAAACATTTCAGCTAAAGTCAGAAATCAATGTATCTTCTATGTGTCCGAGATGTCCCGCTGGGGCAGGCCCTTGTTGTGTATCAGAACGTGGCTCTCTATTTGGAGTCACAGCCATGTATCTTCACACAGGGGCATACACATGTGCACTTTTAGTCATCTGTGCGAGCATGTGAGTAATTCCTGCCACAAGCATTGGCACCCGTGTTGGGGTGCCAATGCTTGAGACTCGGCTTTGCTCAGATTTAGTCCCAAGTGATCTTCAGCTATACTCTTGTCATCTGATATAACTTAAAGCTCTGTGGATTCCTACTCTTACCGACCCAGCTTTTTCTTAGACTGCCCTTTTATTCTCATTCTCCGCCTGCATATGTACTGTTGATTACCTGCTGCTGATCCTGGTCTGTCTTCTGACCCTCCTGCCTCTCTACTTGGTACTTTATTGGCCAGATTGCAGCCTATCCACTGTCCGTGTATGCCATATGACTTTTGCATTTGTTGGATCCTTAGTTGGCTACCTGCTCGGAACCTAATCCAGTACGCAACAGCACGACCTGCATGGTGTCTCCAGTGTTCCTGCCTGCTGATCCTTCAGACTCCAGCTATGGCATCTCTCACACAACTACAATGCAGGAACTTGTGCCACTCCATTGCCCTGGTGCCACTTGTTACCCTATCAGGGGAGTTTGGGCTGGAGCAGCAAGAGGGGCAACCCTTATCTTGGTCTCCTCTCAGATGTATCACATGGAGTTCAGAGAGAAGATCAAGATGTGCTTGCTGACTGCAATTAATGAATGAATTGGTTAATATACTAACTCATTCATTGCAGTAAGATCTCGCAAGCTTTACCACTTGGCTTATGGGCAAGACTGCAACATCATTGCACATGATTCTATGCGGTGCAACCTTCTTTTTTGGATAGCTACAGGGAGAAGTCCTTAGGACAAGGGAGTGCTTGGCCTGCATTTTCACAGCTTCAGTTTGGGACCTTCCAGAAAATAAGATGGGGGTGTTCTGTGATTACTGTACACTACAGTTCCTCTACAGTTACCGTAGTTATTAAAGCTAGGGTCATTGATTTACTTGTTTTCCCCCATTTTGGTTAGTGGCAAAAGGGATTTACTGAGTGGGGCATCCAAAGTAAATGCCAGGATAGCAATATGAGCCCATTGAGGTGTCCCAATGTCAGTTTAAAGTGGACCTAACACACACCTTGGCAATTTCAGGTGAAGAGATAGGAAAATACATACAGGTTGCCTTCAGTAAAAACAAAATCAGTACATGCAAATATATTAGCAGCTAAAGTTGTATGCAAATCAGAACTTTTCCAGCTGTGTCTGGCTTCCCCACCCCCTCCCAGATCATTAAAAAGGCCAATGGAGAGGCGCAGTAGGTGGTAGAACCAAGTACAACTTTAAAAAGACTGATGTATAACTTCAGCCACTGATATCTCTGGATCTAGTGATGGTTCGAACACGAAGGTAACCTCCGTTTTCCTTTCTCCCCTTCATATTCATAGTTTGGATTTTCCAGGTTTGTGCCGGTTTTATTGTTGCTCTTTGGCAATTTTCCCTAATAACGGCGAATTCTTACCTCTGGTTTACAAAGGGTGTTGAGAGTTCAGATATCAACCGAAAATTGGCGAAATATGGCAGCACTCCTCGGTTCTGTAAAGGAAAATAAATATTTGTTTTGGTTTTTTTTTTTGCAATCGTATCAATGATACTGGAGAAAGGAGAAAAAGATATGAAAGCTGCCTAATCCCTTCCTGCCCACAATCCCTATAATAAAGTACTTCAGTGTGATGCCCTGTGCTGAGGAAATGTTAAATAAGAACTCTGGGCAAGTTAAATCTTAACCCTTGCAGTGTGGCTAAAGGCTGTGACGCTGCACGCGAAGCCGTGCAGAGCGAAGCAAAGCTATCCGGCACGGAGCTTTGCGTGCAGTGTGTGAGCTGATGATTGACAGCACCTGCAGCCAATCAGCTCGTGCTTAATAACCGGCCAGACGCTGCATCCCGTCGCGCCGGTCTATACGCGCGAGCCGATTGGCTGAAGTTGAAATTGTTCATCTCGGCACGAGTTCTCGCCAGCTGAGGTGCCCAGAAGAAAATGACATGACACACTGCTCGCAAAGGCAGCGCGCCACCGCTCCGCCTGCAGTGTGTCACGGCCTTAAAATAACAAAAGTATACTCACCCGAGCAACAATTACGGCTTGCTTTTAGACCGGTCCCGGCAGCCTCTCTCTCTTCGCTCTGGCGATGGTATGCCCCTCAGCAACCTCACGACCATTACACTGTATAGAACGTGATGGCTCACAGGACCTTAGACTGCTGGAAGCGAGGCTAAAGTGACCAGTCTAGCAGCCAAACAGGCTCAAGGTTCGGGTGACTAGCTCTGTTATTTTAGCTTGCTAGACAAAATGAGCACTTAACCCTTGCATTGTGGAGGTAGCCCCACTGCAAGGGTTAAAGCAGAAGTCAAGGCAAATTAAATCTTAACCCTGGCAGTGGGGCTACCCCCACAATGCAAGGGTCAAATGCTCATTTTGTCTAGCAAGCTAAAATAACAGAGATATACTCAGCCAAACCAGGATCCCGGCTTGCTCTTAGACCGGTCCCTTCAGCCCTGCTCCCCCATCTGCTCTAGCGGTCTAACATCCAGTAGGTCATCATGTTCTGTATAGTGTATAGGACATGAGGATGCCCAGGGACTTTCCATCACTGGAGCGGAGAGTGAGCAAGGGTGGAGGAATCAGTCTAGGAGCCAGCTGGGATCTCAGTTCGGGTGAGTATGTCTACGTTATTTTAGCTCTCAAGGCAAAACCAGCGCCGACTGCAAGGGTTAGATTTGCCTGGAGTTCTGCTTTAAGATTTAATTTGCCCAGAGTTCTTCTTTAATGAATGTCTTATGGAAAGCCTTCCCAGAAAAGTGGAGGCTGTTATAGCTGGAGGAACGAACTTCATATTGATGCCCATGATTTTGGAACGGGATGTCTAACAAACTCAACGAGATGGAATGGTCAGGTATGCACAAACCTTTCTCCCTATAGTGTATCTGTGAACAGGACAGTCCCAACATTTAAAGTGTTCTAGTCACATTCCTTTCTGATCAGGTTTTTCCAGTCCCCATGATCTGAACTCGCGATTCGTGACCTACCAGCACATATCCGTATGCGTAGAGCACCGCGAAGTGGTGGCAGACCATATACGGGTCTCTCATCTCCTTCCAATAGCGAGCGAAAAATAATAAGTCTGACGAATAACAAAACAACCAGTTACAAAGATGAGCGGATTCTACTAACACATTTTATAAAATGCAAATTTAAAGTAGAACTTCCATGGAAATACAATATTTATTGATTAAAATCATTAAGCTTGGAAAGAAATACTTCCTACGCGGCCCCGCTTTACCGCTACACACATTGTTAAAAGGTATACTCCACTCTTGGGATGCATAGAAAGAGCAAAGCGTATCGGCTCAGGCTTCAGTCTTTTCTCCAGGCATACTGTAGCTGCAATGCATCTATCTAGCACCATGCCTAGTGTCAGGGACGCAGAGAATTTTGATTTCTTGCTTGTAACAGCACCAAACACACCAACTGGGGGCTCCTCGCTGTCTCTCCTACAGAAAGCCTCATGTATTAAAACATCAGTGCTAACAAGTTTCTTACAGCCCCCAATTAAATCCAAACCTGCTATGAAATTTAAAATATGATAGTACATAAAATCAGGCACACGCCAGCTGAAGGCCAACACTAGGCTTACAGTGGGACGTGTGACTGCCTTGTAAGATGAGTGGAAGGGGGTGTTTTGTAAAATGGTTACTCCTGTAAACTCACCCAAGCATTGGGCTTTTGGAGATACCCAAATACACATATACAGTAAATATTAGGGATGCACCGATATATCGGCAGCCGAAAAATAGTGGCCAAAAATTGCACTTTTGACTAAATGCCGAAAGTGCCATTTTTGTGCTGATACAGTGGCGCATCCGTGCTTTCTTTCCTCCCGAATGGGCGCTGCTTCGTGTCCCAGCGGGGAGGAGAGAAAGTGTGACAGCCAGCCGAGCGCTGTAGGAGGAGAGCGCACTGAGCGGCCGGCATCTCTCCTCCCACACTGCTCAGCCGCCTATCACAGTCCGGCAGAGCGGTGTGGGGGCGGAGGCAGCCAGCGCTGTCACAGGAGGCTGAGCTCTCCTCCCTACAAGAGTAGTGTATATTCTACCTTTTTTTTAAAATTATATATATATATATATATATAATTTGCTCTGTAAAACTCTATAGATTTATAGATTAGAACTACAGAGAGACAGACCGAAAGGAAACAGCAACTGCTCTGCTCTTTTATAACCCAATAATAATCTGTGACACCACTATGGAGATGAGCACCCAGAATTCAACGTTGTATACATAAAATAAAGATTTTACATACAAAGTTAAAAAAAAAGAGATATGAGATATAGAACAGATCAATATAAAACATTTGGGCTATAACTATACTTTAAATATGAAAACTAATTTTGAATAGTGCCAGAAGCCTCATACTATTTGAAGGAAGAACCTTTCGTATTGCCCAGGGCAGCCAATCATACCGCTTCTTTCATGTTTCCAGAGTGAGGTCTAATTGGCTGGATGATACATGAAACTCTTTGAGGGAAGAACTTTTTGTATTGCCCAGGACAGCCAATCATACCCCTTCTTTCATGATTCCAGAGCAAGATCTGATTGGCTAGATGATACCTGTTCTTTCCTTCATGTATGAACCCCGATGTTCTAAACAAACAATCATGGGGCCTTCAGTGGCTTTCTCAATCTATGCAAACTTAAGATTTGTCCCCTTATTCCTATTTCATTAGATAGATATTTAGTTCTTTACCATAAACGAGGTAGCCACAGGTTATTGCAACATTCATTTTCACCTGAAATGGATCACCCCTGAAATGAGAACAGGAAGGTTAGATGTTGTCCTTCAGGGTTTGGAACCTAAAGAAAAGGGCAGGATGGAAGTCAAGTTTTAAGTGTTCCCTGTATGGAAGATGGTGGCTTAGAGTTAGGGTTGTGACCTTGCAGCACTGGGGACCTGGAGTAGAATGTTCTCCTGATGTTTGTGTGGGTTTCTGCCTACAATCCAAAAATATACTAAGAGGTTAATTTACCTCCTCCCCAATAAGACAATCATGGACCACTCAGCATGATTACTTCCTCCCCAATAAGTCATAGTCCGTTCACCTCCCTGTTGAAAATAGGGGGTATAAGGATGAGAGGTTAATTTTCCTACTCCCCAATAAGACAGTCATGGTCTGTCACCTCTGTTGAACAAAATGGGGGGTAAAAGAATGAGAGGTTAAATTTACCTCCTCCCCAATAAGACAGTCATGGTCCACTCACCATGACTACCTCCTCCCCAATAAGACAGTCATGGTCTGCTCACCTTTCTGTTGAACAAAATGGGGATACCATGGATGTAAAATGATACTCCACCATTCAAATGAAGAAATCTCCTCCACTTTCTATCAGTTTTTATAAACCAGTATTGTTGCTCAAACCAGGAACTGGTCATAATGCAATATTCTGGAAATTGAGCATTAACCCCTTACCACCGACTCCTGTTGGCCCTTTAAGGGGACCTTAATGCAGAGAGTCAAAGGCAGGCTTCCTGATCATGTGATCACTGGGATTGGCTATCACAACGGTCACATGATCTGGAGGCGGTCTCATCAGCTCCTGATCTTGCGCATTAACGGGAGTTACGTCATTCTGGCCCAGCTAATCAAGATGGCCGAAGATCCTGAACCTGCAAGAACAGTGGGCAAAGATGTCAGCACCTGCTAGGGAGCAACATGAAGGGGAGTATAGCTTTCAGTTAATCAAACCACACTGTCACTTTCAAGGCAGTGTGAACGTGCCTCCAGGTAGCTGATGGCGCTAAGGAGCACAGGAAATAAGTATTTATAAGTAATTTAAGAAAATGGAATGATACACAATTTCGCAAACTAGGATTTACATCTACGTTCAAACTGAATTAGGATTCTAGCATAACCGAAGTCATGACTTATTCTCTTTAAGCAACTATAGCAATATGCCTATAAACATCCTTAGCTGTCCATACTTCGTGGTAACTGTCACTGTATGAAATACATTGTGGGCTGACAGGCTTGGCACTGTGACA
>NW_017309388.1:38460-68292 GCF_000935625.1 Nanorana parkeri
GGGGGGGGTCAGATTAGCCAACTTTACCCAACAAAGAATCACATTATACCCAACATAAGAGAGTCCATTGTGTGGATTGGGATGAAAAATCCAGTCCAAGAGCAGGAGCAGGATAATTAGGGGAGGGGTGCAAGGACAGGACAGGCAGAGCAGAGATAAAATTGGAATACTTGTATCAAATAATATAAAATATGGCGTCTGTGCTGCTTTAGAGCAACTACACAGATATAGCTGCATGGAAGTGGGGAACTCCATCTTAATGCGCATGGTTTTGGAATAAATTGTAGCACAAAGCAACCAGTTAGATTTCTTACGGGCAGAAATCTCATTGGTTACTATAGGCCGCAGTTCTGTCTCTTTGCTGTACAAACATTCACAGCCCTGTTGTGTGGAAACTGATGGGGTAAGGTCTTCATATAGGTAATGGAAAAGACACCGTAAGACAAGATGAATGAGTGTAGAAAGAAGAAAAGGAAAAGGAAGGGAAGAAGAAAGGAGACAAACTGGCACCTTCTACAGGAAGTGGTGATAAAGAAACAGAACTTTGATAAGCAATAAAACCACAAAATATTCACCATATGGGGTCCAACTTCACTGCATCATCGTAAGCTAATATGTAGAGACAAAAAGATCCAACAATAAATGCATGCACTGTGGAGACAAACCTGAAAAACAGAAGACATTACTGCAACAATATACACCAAGCTGGGCTACTATAATAAAAAGATACGGGGTTACTGTAATAAGAGGTTACAGGGGTAATAAGACACTCAGGAGCCGGGTTACTGTAATATGATGTTACAGGGGTAATAAGACACTCAGGAGCCGGGTTACTGTAATAAGATGTTACAGGGGTAATAAGACACTCAGGAGCCGGGTTACTGTAATAAGATGTTACAGGGGTAATAAGACACTCAGGAGCCGGGTTATTGGGGTAATGCAGGGGGCTCAATGACCAGTAGAGATGTGGCAGAACCTGAACGTCTGTCAGTGTATAGGACGGGTAACTCAGATAGCCATTAATAGATTCTTAAACACAAAAATTTAACAGAAAAATCAAGCTTTAGATTTGCCATCCCTGGCGAGTGTTCTAGCAGGAACCGAGCTCCTGTTCCATCCCTGGAATATATCTGATCTCCAACATCGACACATAGTAGACTAATGGAAGGCTAAAACCCTTGCTAGCTTCTTATTACTGTCTGTGTCTCTAGTGTAGATTTTCCCTCATTTCCAGTTTGGGGACACCATTGTCATTGTGACAGTAAGTGAAGGGAATTCTTCTTATTGGAACTCCTGATAGCAGTCCAATCCAGACAAGAGGTTCCATTCCATCCCCTTTAATACACGGAGGTCACATTAGATAGAATAGGAATTCCTTTGACATTTACCTGGAGTCCCATTCACACTGTTTTGCTGCGGTGAGCTGCTTGTAAGTGCTGCAACATCTGGAGGAGATGATGGGGCTTATGAAGGAAAACAGCAGCTGGAAAGCTATAAAGCTTTCAGCTACCACACAGTAACTGAGCAACACGCTGTCCATCATTTTTGTTACTTCGCTGGTCATAACCAACGCACACGACACAGTCTTCCTCTACACATGAGGAACGGTAGAAGCCTCTGAAGTCAGAGCTGGGGGAGGAGGTTCGCTCTGTAGACTCCACTCCTTACAACGAGAAGGCCAGTTCCTCTATAACCTTAGGAGGTGTCCAGCATGCAATCTTCCCTGCAGAGCAATGATCACCATCTACAAAGAAGAAAATACAATATTAAAAACACGGATGTTGGGTGCAAAACGAGATTATAAAATTGTAATAATGTACATTAACGAGTCACATGGTCGTTATTTCAATAAACAGCCAAAAGCAATTTTTTGGACACAATGAGATTTACTAAAGACAAACAAGCTGCTCACTTTGCAAGTGAATATTCACTTAACTTGGTAAATGTGGTCAAAATTCACTTTGCAAAGACTATGCAAACACATGCAGGGAAAATAAAACAGTATGTTTGCTCGCACCTGATTGGATGATGGAAGTCAGCAGAGCTTCTCCTTAATCACTAAGCGAAGGGAAAAATTCCCCTGCAAGTGAACAGCCTATTTCCCTTAGTAAGTCAACCCCAACATATCAGAAGGTATGATATGGCGTAGCCATCATCATTGGTTAGTGATAGTGTAAAGCAATTATTTGGTGTATATCAGTAACAACAGACTTAAAACAAACTGTCATTTGGCCATAGTCCCATTGCTCAAAACTCATTAGTTACTCCTCAGATTTATTATCCAGTTTTATTTTTAAATATTAAAAGGTGCCCCTGTTTTACTAAGTAGGTTCCTCTAGTACTAACCCCATATCTGGTTTCAAGATAGCATTCTAGGGCTCACGTTTGGGTGGGAGAATGCTTGAAGAGGTAGGTTCTGTTGGCTTCTCATCCAGGGTTGCCAAATCTCCTCAAATGTAGGCAAGATGTCCTACAGCACACTTGAGGATGCGCTCATTAACATATATGAAATATTGCCATGCTGATAGGTGAATCGGATTTTCTTCATTGCTTTGCAATGCTGTTTAGGCTGTCCAGAGCCTCAAATAGTGGGGAACAACAAGGTAATAAACTTTGGTCTCACAAAATTAGAGGAATTAAATGCATGTACACCAACGCTAGAAGTCTGGCAAATAAATCCTCCAGAAGGTGGGAAGGCTGTCCGGACCCTCGGACTGTCCTTCAGAAGGGGGAAGGCTACCTGCAATCCCACCATATACTGTATTTTTCGCTCCATAAGACGCACTTTTTCCCCCCCAAAAGGAGGGGGAAAAAGTGCCTGCGTCTTATGGAGCGAATCCCAACGCCCGAGACAATTGTCATGGGACACTTGATAGCTTTCCTTCCCATCAGAAAGTGAAAACATACCGGCAATTGCTCACTTCTTGATCCTGTCACTGCTCTCTGCCGTGATAAGGGAGTGACTGGATTCTCACCTCCCCTGTCCGTTCCTCCAGCGCTGACTGGCGGAACGGACAAGGGAGGGGGCGGGTACAGCTGGCTCTGCCTCTAGATAGGCAGAGCTAGCTGTCACTCACGCAGCTGGGCGGATCCAGACATAATTATCGGGATCCGTTTCAGCTCTGGCGTCTCAGTATACCACGAGCTGCAGCTCGCGGTATACTGAGCTTTGGGTAATGGGAGGACACTAGTTTGTGTCCTCCCGTTACCCTTAGGAGAACTATGGGGAAAAGCCCTAACCCCATAGTTCTCCTTTAAAAAAAAGGGAACTTTCCCCTTATCTTGAAATGACGACAAAGTCACCTTTAGACATGCTTAGTATTGACAATCTACAAAACACATACTTCTAGATCACTGCCTGCTTTTTATTCTTCGCATACCTTATTTTTCTTTTCCTCCACAGTCTTCTGACAGTGGCCATTTTTACTAAGGGCAGATTAATATATCTCCCTTTACTACCTGGAACTCTAGCCCATGTGACTAGGACATGTGACTATGCCCATCATCTCAGGGGAGGAATATGCCTTTGCCCGAGATCATGAGATGCCAGATGAGATTTCCCAGCAATGCTCTGCCGATGTAATCTTCCCAGGATGCAACGCGTGGGCACAATTACATCATTTATGCCAAAGTGGTCCAGGAAGTGGAAAAACAATAAAATCGGAAGTAAAATAAAAATATATGTTTGTTTAACGAATGATTGTAAGATCATTTCATTTTACCATGCAGAGGTGCACACGGATGTGATTTTTAGTAAAAGGGGGTAAAAAGGTCCACTTTAGGGCTCTTGGGTTGTTTTGCGTAAATGAGATCCAGGATTAGTAAGGAGAAAGAACTAGTCTATATCTAGCAAACCAATGTAGCAAGATAAAAATAAAAAACAAAGTACGCAGAAAATCACTCATCCAGAAGGGTGAAGGAAGTTTGGTTCATTTGAAAGCAGTGGTCATCTTAGGAAGACTTTACCCCTCTGGGTGTACTCAGGTTAGGCCTTGGAGACCAACTCTGCTGCAGAGGGTAACTCGAATGTGGAGGTCCAAATTCATCCAAAGCTCTTTGCCTTGCTGTATGGATGTAGCAGTGAGGTAAGACCCATTACGTGGGACTATAGACTTTAATGGAAATCCCCAGGTGGTATTGTAGGTTTGCTGTCACAAGGGCAGATGGAAGGTCTTTGAGCTGATCCCATCTCAATAACATTCCAGGGGCTATATCACTATAGAGTCAGATCCTATATAAGACCTACCCCGAAAATAAGACCTAGCTGTGACCTTTCCCAGGGCCAGTGGTGTCATAAGGGGAAACTTGAAGAGCCTCGGGAGAGAATCAGCGGTGCCAACAAAGCAGGCACTAGAGGAAGCGAGGCGGCAGAGGGAGCAGAGCCGCATAAGCTGATGCTTTCTCCTGTCACAGGCGGAGTGATACCAAACTCACTCCACCTGTGAGGAATACTAGTGAAAGCGCGATTGGTTATCAAATTGCTCTTGGAAAGGTACGGCATCCCTGATCACCCTATTCTTAACTTTGCCATTTTGGATTATTTAATTTGGATTTGCATTAACTTTGGATTGTTGTACATTAAAAAAAAAAAAATAAGACCTATCCCGAAAATAAGACCTAGTGTGTTTTTTTGAGCCAAAAAAAATATAAGACAGTGTCTTATTTTCGGGGAAACACGGTATCCCTTGGAGGGCCTCTAGCTGAAAGCTTGGAGCAAAGACCTCTGTATATTCCCCCTCCCCCATTCACATCTATCCTGAGCTGCATCAGGAAGCATATGACAGAAGAGGCCTGGGACATTGGCCTGGAGGTCCATTACCTCTTCTGATTGGATCAGTTGTTTAATCTTGTACAATTCTCCAGATCTTCCATTTGGAGGGTGAGGGATTCTTGCAGACTTGCTACCTCTTCATGAAGGTCATGGTCAGCCAGTTCATTATGCGGGAGTTTCTAACGTGTATATTCCCTCACCCACTTCCAACAGTCTGACTTTGTAAGAGGCTCCAGAATTGGGGATCATAGGGAATAGGTATTTTCAATGATCCTCAGCTCCATCTAGTGGCTATAATGCAGTTTTTTCCCCCGACTCATCCTATTCTTTTGAATAAATAACATTCATCCTGGAGATAAAAGAGCCTGATAACATTCGACTTTGCCCCATTCGCACTAAACAAATGTACTGTACATGCAGCTTTGCAGGACGAATGTCCCCGTGAATATTTGATAAATACACCCTTAGGCATTAAATATTGCTTGGGTTTTGTCCGACAGTCGATGTATCCTTCGTTTAACAATTGCATTTCCTGTTCTGTTTTGCTAAATTTAGCACTTACATTTACTATTGTTTATGTGGTTTTATCTCGATCTTTTTTTTTTTTTTTTTTAAAAGGCAGTTTAGATTTGTGATAGCGGTTTGTAACATTGAACCCGAGGGAGATCATTCTATGAATGAAGACACAAGAATGTGAAACAAAGAAAACATTCTTAGTGAGCCTTTATTCACTGACTATTCACCCTCTGGTGCAGCCTTACAATTTATTTACATTCCTGAGGGAACCTATTGCCAGTCAATTGAATACATTCCTGAGCCAACAGCCTTGTATTCTGGTCACATCACTTCGGCTTCAACAACCGCTAGAAGAACCATCTTTTCCTGACTGGCACGGCCTAGTTAGGACTTTGGGCAAGCGGCTCGGCCCTGGGCTACAATGGATTCTTATCTCCTGGCGGTGATCGGTGGTGTCAGAAGTTACACACGCGTTCTCACACACCGATACATTGGTTTAATATTTGGTCATATCAGGGCTGTAGCTATCATGGGGCGAGTGAGGCACCCGCCTCAGGCGCAGCTGAGAGGGGGCGCAGCCAGGGCCGGCCTGGCTTCTCCCCCTCGTCCCTGTTGCCATAGCAAGCACACGGCGCCATTGGCAACAGGCCTGGCCAACACAACCACGGTTCGGCAGGGAGAAGAGGAGCGGCATAAGCTCCAGCTTCTCCTCGGATACCCGTGGCTCTCCCCCACCTCTATGGGCAGAGGACTCTGTGTCCTCAATCTCTTTTTCCATTTCAAAAGGGAAATGTCAGGGGTCAGTTTAGACCCCCGATATTCCCCTTGAATTTCCCGGAAACTAAAAATGTTTTCATTAGTTTCGTCAAATGAAGTCACATACTGCACACGTCTTTTTGGGGGGGGCACAATTTTCTGTTCATGCCCCGGGCTAGCTATACCTCTGGGTCATATTACTGGTGAGCGCAGAACTCCCCTCATTGCTATTTTGTAGATTCCTACAATATCGAGCGTCTATACCAGGGATGTCCAAACTGTGGCCCTCCAGCTGTGGTGAAACTACAAATCCCATGAAGCATCTCTCTCCGGGAGTCATGTCTGTGAGAATCTTGCAAAGCCTCATGGGATTCGTAGCTCCACCACAGTTGGAGGGCCGCAGTTTGAACAGCCCTGGTCTATACCATGAGATAAATAACATTTTTTTTTCCTTCTACAGTGAATTTACTAAACTTTTTGTATTTAGCAAATGTTACTGATCTTAAAACGATGAGATTTAATGCAACTGTGATTTTTCTTAATTAAATGATAATATATTAATAATAAAGACCCCCAAACACACACAGAAAAAAAAAAAAAGACATAAAAAGGCCTCCCTCCTTTATATCAGAGACCTGCCTTTCAAATCAGCAGTCTCCCGCTTTTACATCAAGAGCCCCCTTCATATCACAATCCCCCCCTTTCACATCAGCGTCCTCCCTTCACATCATAGAACCCCCTTCACATCACTGTCCCACTTCCTTTTCAAGAGTCCTCCCTTGGCTTCACAGAGATCAGAGTACCCCCCACCTTCACGAGTCCTCCCTTCCAATCTGTACCGCAGTGTGGCGTTTCCATGGTGCTGGTGGCCGTCCCGCCTGCACCATGGAAATGAATGACACTATGCATAAATTTTAACAGCACCCCTGAGGAAGCTAGATGGCACCCCAGCACCCTGGTTGAGAGAGGCTGGCTTAGAAACACATTCTGTGTATGTACAACCGAAGGCTGGCAGGCTGCCAAGGTTCCACTCTCATAGACAAACAGCTAAGATTTCAATACCCATGTTGTGAAATTAGAAAATGTATTTCTCTACAATGCTTATAGATACGCGGGTCAGTGAGGGCCTGCTAAAAAAAGGGATTTTATTGCCTGTTTAGAATATGTAAATACTTTAGTGTGCATAGTCTGGGCACAGGTTCACTTAGTGTTCAACTTATTGAGAGGGTTAGAGGGGATGCACTGCAGACATCTCAGAACGTTAAAGAGGAATAGAAGAGACAAAATAGGTAGAAAAAAGCCAGTAATGCGTGAAGCGTCCCACGATTGTCTGATCATCTGTCCATGGCCACCATTACTTTATATATCTGTTACTAAATGTATAATGGAGTGAATAGAAATTTTAGATTGTAAGCCTCCACTAGCAAGGCCCTCCTTACCCATCTTGTCTTAAATTGTAATGTCTTCCTTATATTGTAAAGCACTGCACAAACTGTTGGCGCCATATAAATCCTGTATAATAAAATAATTGTACACCTATTTCTCAAGCGTATACACCACAAACACACATCACAGCTGCACTTTGAGCTGAAACACCATTAATATTCATCTCCATTCTGACCTATGGACACACTAAATAAAACACAGCCAGGGGAAAAGGTCAGATGAAATCATTACTCATTTTACCCTATAAACCCAATTATCTGATTAGAAAAAAATGGTACATGCATGAATCTATAACCGGCCTTTATAGCAGGGCGCATATTGGGAAGGCTTGCAACAATACAAAACACAGAAATTCCCCAGCCTCAACCTGCCAGCCAGCCTGCAACCAAACAAGTAGCCCTGTCAACAGTATGCGTTAAAAGCAGAGGTTTTAGTTGCACAAACTTTTGGCCAAAAATATGTAGAAGCCACACTGCCGCGCCAAGGCACCTCTGCAAAGTGTGGTCCTAACTCTATGTATCCGAGTCTCCAAGTGTGAGCATATTAATGAAGTTGATAAATTACATGCAGGTGTACCTGGAGGTAGCCAACTCCTCCTGATAAGGTGCAGGGACGCACTGGAGGCCCAGCAACCAAAAATGCACGCTGGGACTCCAGTGCGTCCCCCTAACCCAAAATAGTCAAACTAGAAAAAAACCTGTAACATATTACACTAACCCGGCTCCTGAGTGTCTTATTACCCCTGTAACATCATATTACAGTCACAAGGCTGCTGAGTGTCTTATTACCCATTAACACATGGGCCCTTAAGGGGGAGTGAAGGTACTTCATGGTGGGACTGGCCCATTAGAGGACAAGAGAATTCCCCAATTATTTATTTTACAAAGAAAACCAAAATGGAGAAGCCACGTGTGAGAAACTAAGTACACCCTTACTGCTTCCATAGGAATTGAGAGGCTAACTAGCAGTCAAAGCAATCCCTTGCTTAATTGTTCATCAGAACGTGTAACAAACTCTATATAAAAGTCGAAGTTTTGCAGGTCGCTGGTCTGGAGCATTTAGGCGTGCGCTAACACAATGCCAAGGAGGCAAGACATCAGCAATGATCTCAGAGAAGCAATTGTTGCTGCCCATCAATCTGGGAAGGGTTATAAAGGTCATTCCCAAACAATTTAAAGTCCATTATTCTACAGTGAGCAAGATTATTCACAAGATTATTCACAAGTGGAAACCATTCAAGACTAGGGATGCACAGATACCAAGTACCGTACTCAGTACAAGTACAGATACTTTTCCAGCTCCAAGACTAGACTAGAGAAAGATTCAAAAGTTAGGAGGCGGCTGTCATTTGTAAGGAGCACACGGAGCTCCTGGGATTTGTACATCTCTGTTATAATGTATGATTTTGTTTTTATAAACATATAGAAGGGATGCACCGATACCAGTTTTGCAATTACAAGTACTGATACTTGTCCAAGTACTCAGATACATTTTTGTTTATTTGTCATGTGACAGTTTTTCTAAAACAATACAGACTAATGATTCCAGGACAGTGGTGGAGCGCCAGAGCCAGGTCCCAGCTGCGACCGCTGCAGCCCTGGCAGTTCTCATGAAAATGTCAAGTTTTGGAACTGGTATCGGTGCATTCCGATTCAAGACAGTTGCCAATCTTCCCAGGAGTGGACGTCCCAGGAAATTCCCCCTCAAGGTCAGACCGTGCAAGTCACAAGAGAAATTGCAATTAAGCCAACTTGAGTTCCATTTCAGACTCTACAGGCCTCAGTCAGCATGTTAATGTTTAAGTTCATGACCGTACAATTAGGAAAAGACTGGACAAGTATGGTTTGTTTGGAAGGGTTGCCAGGAAAAAGCATCTTCCTCTCCACAAAGAACATGGCAGCATGACTTAAGTGTGCAAAGTTGCATCTGAACAACCAACAAGACTTCTGGAGCAATGTCCTCAGGACAGACATGACCAGAGTGGAGATGTTTGGCCATAATGCACAGCACCACATTTGGTGAAAACCAACACACAGCAAAAACACCACATACCGACTGTTAAGCACGGTGGTGGAGGGGTGAAGTTTTGGGCTTGTGTTGCAGCCACGGCACCAGTGCACTATTGAGTCAACTATGAACGCCTCTGTATACCAAAGTATTCTAGAGTCAAACGTGAGGCCATCGGCCCGACAGCTAAAGCTTGGCCAAAATTTGGGTCATGCAACAGGACTATTATCCCAAGCACACCAGCAAATCTACAAGAGAACGGCTGAAAAGGGAAAAGAATCAAGGTGTGATAATGGCCCAAAGTCCAGACCTAAACCCGATTGAAATGCTGTGACGGGACCTTAAGAGAGCTGCGCATGAACAACCGCCCGCAAACCCGAATGAACGAAGGCAAAATTGTAAAGAAGAGTGGGCCTCAGGGTCAGTCCAGGCAGCAAGCAGAGACATGGTTGTTATGCAAACACAAGGTCAGTCCACGCAGCAGGCAGAGACGTGGTTGTTATGCAGGCACAGGGGAGTCCAGACAGCTGTCGGAGACGTGGTTGTTATGCAGACACAGGGTCAGTCCAGGCAGCGGTCAGAGACGTGGTTGTCATGCAAGTACAGGATCAGTCCAGGCAGCGGTCAGAGACGTGGTTGTTATGCAAGTACAGGATCAGTCCAGGCAGCAAGCAGAGACACGATTGTTATGCAGGCACAGGGTTAGTCCAGGCAGCAGGCAGAGACATGGTTGTTATGCAGACACAGGGTCAGTCCAGGCAGAGACATGGTTGTTATGCAGGCACAGGGTCAGTCCAGGCAGAGATATGGTTGTTATGCAGGCACAGGGTCAGTCCAGAGAGCAGGCAGAGACATGGTTGTTATGCAGGCACAGGGTCAGTCCAGGCAGCGACATGGTTGTTATGCAGGCAAAGGGTCAGTCCAGGCAGAGACATGGTTGTTATGCAGGCACAGGGTCAGTCCAGGCAGACATGGTTATGCAGGCACAGTCCAGGCAGAGACATGGTTGTTATGCAGGCACAGGGTCAGTCCAGGCAGCAGGCAGAGATATGGTTGTTATGCAGGCACAGGGTCAGTCCAGGCAGCGACATGCTCAATAAAACAAGCAAGGGTCAGTACACAGGAAATAGTTTCAAGGCCGAGAGAGAGGGTTAACCTGGCAGTGTGGGTGTGCGGAAGGTGAGTGATAGCTATGATATAAGCTTCATACTCCTGACCCTGCAATCTATACTCTGTGCTAGACGTTCCATACTCCTGACCCTGCTTAAGTTTTCACCTGGTAATCCGGTGACACCAACAGACAGGAAGTACCAATTGGTACTTTCCACCTGCCGCTGATGGGAAGGGGGCTCCCTACCACTGAACGCCGATGTACTTACAGGAAAAAAATTAAAAAATCTGACACTTCCGGGTGTGTCAAATAGAATGTTTCCCCGCCGGGCGCTGTACTTTCTGATGCCGGGCGCTGTACTTTCTGATGCCGGGCGCTGTGTCCTGTAGGGACTGTAGGCTGACACCCCCGGAGGTGTTGGATAGGTTGATCCCTCATCACCCGTATATTTAGGAATGTTACTTGCATTGATGCACTGCAGTGCCATTATACATTGTGAAAAGCACCCGTGCTACCGCGCACTGCATTGTGAGAAGCTGGCATTGGGCAGTGAAGTCAGAGGAAGCCATTTCAGGCCAGGAGAGGAGGCGGTATAACTGTACAGACGGAGTTCAGCTTTAATCAGGAAAAGGCAATTGTTTATCATACACGGCACTCTAGCAAACTAAAGCATTTAATCAGAGTTCACATCTACTTTAGAAGTGACTCCGTGTCCCGGAACTGCTGGCAGCTCATACTGGGAGTTCTGGTTGTGCAGCTGATGGATTTCAGCTGCCAGTTGTTCAGAATATTAAAAAGAATCTATAAAATAATTCAGATTACACACAGTAATACATAATACTCCTCCCATAGGGTTACACGAGACTGCTGCACGTTGTGTCCCATGAGTCTGGGCAATCCCCTATCAACAACACACATAATGCAGCCCCCACATACCGTCGCCCTGTACAGCAGCAGACCTCGCTCCCAGCTGGCGTGTGCATGCGTGATAAGCAGCGGCGGCGGAGGAGGTTCTGTGTTACTGGAGACATGAAATATGAGAAGTCTTACCCCAGGCAGAGCTCCGATCCCTCAGCTGCCGCCAGGCTGGACACTGACCCATAACCTCCAGCACAGGGACAATCGCTGCAGCTGCTCCCCTTACTCCACCAACACGTCAACATGTCCCCCGCTGCCCCGCCCACGACACGCCCACACTCCGCCCCCTGCGTGCCCCTCGGCGTGGGAAAAGCATACTGAACCATTCACCTGGGACACGCCCAGCCCGCTCCGGCCCGCCTTCGGCCAGGCTTCAGACTGTTGCGTAATAAGGTTAACCCCTTCACTCCCGGATCTAGTGTCAAGGATCTGCACCTCGGGCTGGCCATACACTATACAATCAGATTGTACAATCGATCGGTGGTAGATTCAAGAGAGATTGTGCAATCCGATTGTATTGTGTATGGTCCAATTCCTAGAGATCGTCTCCATGTACCGAGCACACTTACCATACTATTTCCAGCTATTCAACTTCCTCTGACAGAGTCCTCATGAAAGGAGAACAGAAGTATGGAGTAAGGGAGGGTTATAACCCCTGTCAGTATTATTTCACCATCTGTGTCCCATTGGGGAGATTTCATTTCCTGTAAGTAAGAGGAAATCCCTCCAAAGAGAGCAAAATCCCTGGTGGTCACCAGAATTAGTGTCCTCATTGGAAGATCTCCCCTCTTCCTATTCTGGCGACAACCAAAAGGATTTCCTTTCACTTTCCAGGACAGATAGAGAGGGGGAATCTCCCTAACGGGTGACACAGACGGCAATACAAACCTGACAGGGGGTCTAATCCCTCTCCACTCCATCCAATACTAACAAAAAGTTTTGGCTTCAGCTGCACTTTAAATGATTTTTACCCTGGACCCCCTTCCTCCCCCTGGGGTGCCTGCTGGCTTCCTTGGGGGCGCTTCAACATTTCTGCCCAGCGTGATGCCTTCCCAAGGTTGTGTGAGGGGGGAGAAAGGGGGGCTCTTATCTGAATGGATGACTCTGATGTGTAAGGGGGGCTCTGATGTGTAAGGGGGGCTCTGATGTACAAGGGGACTCTGATGTGTAAGGGGGGCTCTGATGTGTAACGGGGGCTCTGATGTGTAAGGGGGGGGGCTCTGATGTGAAGGGGACCCCCATTTGGATGGGTTTTTGCATGGGGTTCCACCTTAAAAGCCATACTAGATCCCTATCTGGGATAAGGATCTGGTATGGACTTTGGAGAGCTCATGCGTTGTTTACGTTTTTACATCTCAGACTGGGGTGCCTCGAGATTTTACATACTTTTACAGGGTGCCGTGAATGGATAAAGGTTGAGCAATGCTGCCATGGGGGAGGCCTGGAAAGCATGTAAAGATCTCCAGGAAACTCCTGAACAGTATTTCCCATCTACAGGTCGCAGAACATTAGTGTGACCAGCGAGCTGCAGATTTCGCAAAAAGTATTTAAATGTAACAAACGTGAATAAAAGATAAAAGGAAATTGTGCTCAACACTAACTTTTCATCGGTGCTCATTGAACAATTCGGTGATCAGGAAGGAACTTTGTATCAGTGATCAGGAAGGAACTTTGTATCAGGGATCAGGAAGGAACTTTGTATCGGGGATCAGGAAAGAACTTTGTATCGGTGATCAGGAAGGAATTTTGTATCGGTGATCAGGAAAGAACTTTGTATCGGTGATCAGGAAGGAACTTTATATCGGTGATCAGGAAGGAACTTTGTATCGGTGATCAGGAAGGAACTTTATATCGGGGATCAGGAAAGAACTTTGTATCGGTGATCAGGAAGCTACTTTGTATCGGGGATCAGGAAGGAACTTTGTATCAGGGATCAGGAAGGAACTTTGTATCGGTGATCAGGAAAGAACTTTGTATCGGTGATCAGGAAAGAACTATGTATTGTTGATCAGAAAATAACTTTGTATCGGGGATCAGGAAGGAGCTGCAAAAACCTTCAGTACTTTATTTCTTTATATAGTAAAAAATAAAAGCCCCGGTGATGGTTAAATACCAGCAAAAGAAAGTGCAATCTGTCCCAAAAAATTATATGAAATTAATTTCGGTAGATATTTTATGACTGAGTAAGTGCCCAAGCCCCGCATCGCTGAATACTGAAAAAATGGCCCGAACAGGAAGGGTGTTTATCCCCGCTCTTCAAGCAGTTAAGCCCATCAGCCTTATTTTTAATACTTTCCTGAGTACGGCTAATTGGCTGCATAAAATCCATTAAGAGGATGTCGTCTACCCCAAAGCTTGTTAATAACTGTCGTGAGGCCACTCAGCAGGAATACTATTTGCATCTGGTATAACCTGACCCCATTCATATCTTTCATCTGCCCGAAATTCATAATTCTGGTGTGATCAAATGACGATAACAACAACAGAGAATAACCGTCACCGTCAGATATCACTCATGACTCTGTTATCATGTGAAGGAGGCAGATTAGACACATTCCATCTCCTGTGTGATCCAGGCATCTCATGTATGTAACAGTCTCCATTAAACGGTCATATAATGCTACACAAAAATAAATGGTCTGTCCAACTGTAGCATGAGAGAAAATATAAATATGACTGCATTTAGGAAACTGACATCGTGGGAGGGTCTTTTTTGCTCTTAGCTCTCCTACCTCCTACCCCTAAGATTCTTAAATTGGTCATTTATATTGCCTGAAAATCATTATTGATATGTTCAATGGCGTCTCAAGGGGGGTGTGGCACACCATGGGAGGGGTGACACCAAAATGACTGACAATCATATTGGCGTCACCCTCTCTAACAAGTCTGGCACTCGGTCATGGACCGAGAGCCCGACAGTGCCAGGAGAGAGGAGGGTCCCCTCCTCTCTCTGCCGGCGTCCATCACTAAGATGGCCGCCGACAGGCGTCATATAGATGGTCGCGCATGCGTGATGTCATTGCGCACACGCGTGGTGACGTCATGCACATGCGCGATGACGTCACGGTGGGGTGTCACCCAGTTTTCGCTCCGCGTGACACCCCGGCCTTGGGACGCCCCTGGATATGTTTAACTTTTATTTTTTGTAATGCTGTTCTATCCCTGATGACCATATTTCATACAGTATGTAGATTCCACATCCAGCTGCTAACTGTATTCCAACAGCAAAGTCAGCACATTGCTAAATGACTGCTGAGATGAGATCAATTAGCCACCCAATTATGATGGGGCTCTTTTCTAAAGGGATAGAGTCTGTTCACTTTGCCAAGTTAATGTTCACTGAGCTTAGTGGATGAAGTAAAGCAGCTTTTAGTTTAATCAACCAATCATGTGCTAGCCAAAAAGCCCGTCCTTTGATTTGCCTCGCACGAGATTGGGTATTCAAAGTGAGCACCGGTTTACTTTATTTGCTATCACTCACTTTGCATAGTGAAAAGCCTCTACTCCTTTAGTCAATCAGTCTTATTGCTTTCCATCAGTATGAAGAGACTGATAGGTTCTCAGTAACATAGAAGGACAATGGTGCAGTAATCGGTGTACATGTTTATCAAGGGGGAAGCCGAGTGTGAGCAAAATGTGGACCGTTCTGGAATGCTGCGGGCCCCTGATATTTGATCTAATTGTTACATCAGTGGAGTAACGATAGCCATAGAAGCTGCTATGAGGCCCGGGGGTGGAAGGGGGCCCCTAGTAGGAGGGCTATTGAGGTAATATAAACATAAAAAATCCGTGTGTATGTGAAGATAACACAAATCCATCACTGTAATATTGAGGATTGCAGAGATTGCTGCTGACACTGACCCTGTACCCGCCTGTGACCCTTCCAATCAAGATGAGTGGAGGTCCGACATACAGGAGGAGAATTCAGAGTCATTGTTGTATAGAAACAGATCCCCTTTGCAGGTTATGCAGTAAGGAAATTTGTTCAGCTGCCTTAGTAGTGTAGGTTTATTGCCCTCCTGGTCATCCCGGCCAGCACTGAAACTAACCCTTCATGCCCAAAGCAGTCTTACTCCGGATGGGGGAATAGACCGATCTTCACTCATTCAGCCCGCATTCTGAACAAGAGAAAATTGAGCTCTGTATGGCTAACTTTAGACATGCTTTATGTCAAGATCAACGATAGGAAGAAGGCCACTAGGGGACCTCATTAAAATTTTGCTATGGGGCCCCATGATCTGGAGTTAGATGTGCATTATGTTCCAAACAAAAGAGATTTCAGAGGGGGACCTAATGAAGCTCATAAGACTGAACTGAGTTACAAAACCATTTCTAACGTCTTGAGACTCCATTGGTACACAGCCAGACAGATCTGCTTACTTGTTCCAGGTCAATGACTTAGAAAGCATAGAAACCAAAGATTAGCATGACAGGCAACCATTTAACAATTTCATACGGAGTTAAGCCATGGCAGCCCTCGTATTTCTGTCATCACAGGCTGACTGTAATTAAAATGCCAGGAGAAAAGAAAGGACCATCACATACACTAAATTACCAAAAGTATTGGGACGCCCCTCCAAAACATTGGATTCAGGTGTTCCGTGACATTTCCTTGCTACTAAATATTCCACGGTCACCTGTTACTGGTATTATAACAAAGTGGAAGCAACTGGGAACACCAGCAACTCAGTCACAAAGTGGTAGGCCTCGTAAAATGACAGAGCGGGGTCAGCGCATGCTGAAGCGCACAGTGCACAGAAGTCGTCAAATGTCTGCAGAGTCAATAGCTACAGACCTCCAAACTTCGTGTGGCCTTCAGATTGACACAACAACAGTGTGTAGAGAGCTTCATGGAATGGGTTTCCATGGCCGAGCAGCTGCATCCAAGCCTTACATCACCAAGTGCAATGCAAAGCGTGGGATGCCGTGGTGTAAAGCACGCCGCCACTGGACTCTAGAGAAGTGGAGACGTGTTCTCTGGAGCGACCAATCACGCTTCTCTGTCTGGCAATCCGATGGACGTGTCTGGGTTTGGCAGTTGCCAGGAGAACGGCACTTGCCTGACTGCATTGTGCCAAGTGTAAAGTTTAGTGGAAGGAGAATTATGGTGTGGGGTTGTTCCTCAGGGGTTGGGCTTGGCCCCTTAGTTCCGGTGAAGGGAACTCTTAAGGCATCAGCACACCAAGACATTTTGGACAATTTCATGCTCCCAACTTTGTGGGGACAGTTTGGGGATGGCCCCTTCCTTTTCCAACATAACTGCGCACCAGTGCACAAAGCAAGGTCCATAAAGACATGGATGAGCGAGTTTGGGGTGGAGGAACTTGACTGGCCTGCACAGAGTCCTGCCCTCAACCCGATAGAACACTTTTGGGATGAATAAGGGCGGAGACGGCGAGCCCGGCCTTCTTGTCCAACATCAGTACCTGACCTCACAAATGCGTTTCTGGAAGAATGGTCCAACATTCCCACAGACACACTCCTAAACCTTGTGGACGCCTTCGTAGTAATGTTGAAGCTGTTACAGCGTCAAAGGGCAGGCGAGCTCAATACTGAACCCTACAGACTAAAACTGGGATGCCATTAAACTTCATGTGCGTATATACTGTAGGTCTCACAGATCTTTCAAGGTGCATTGTTATACCGTGAACACAATTTTATGACAACCGCATTGGGTTGTTCTGAATCCTCTCCCATTCTCCTTTACCCCCCATGGACTCCAATGAGTGAGAGTTCTCATGCCGCGCTATAAGAAGGGTTCTGATAGTTGTATTCTCCATTTTCGAGATTATAATATGAGACTCCTCAGTGGTTGGCTGAAACCTCTCATGAGGGATCTCACTTCTGCAGTCTAGACATGTAAGTTGTGGAAAAATTTGGTTTGGATATTTCCTTATTTCGGGATTCGGGTCCTAAATTCAATTCCGTTCAGGTTTCGAATTCGGACGAAATACGAATTTTCATTAGTTTCAGGTAAGGTTACGAATATTTGTAATGACTACCACAGACAACTATATACAGGCAGTCCCCGAGTTACATACATCCGACTCCTACTCACAAACGGAGGCTCGGAGGCTATTACTGTACAGCAGGGGTAGTAGTAATGCTACCGCTTGTGCCGACAAAGAGTGCCCTCCTTTTTGGGTCTAGTTTGTAGTACTGTATGTACATTACAGGAAGTTGGCCTCTTCTTCCGGGTCACTGAGGTTTTTACTGCTGTCTGTATCCTCATTAGGAAGATTTAATCTCACTTACTGACCTTGAGACGACAGGAAGTGAAAGGAAATCTACCCCTAGGAAGGAAAATTCACTCCTGTAAGAGTAATCATGGCAAAAAGGTGTCTACACTGAAGCTTTATCACCATTCCTTGTTTCCACGACAATTCAACATTTTCAAAATCCAATTGTTACAGGGACAGAAAGTGAGGTGAAATCTTCTGAACAGGGGCACACACAGCAAAACAAACTTTACAGGGGGTAAACCCTACCCTATGCTATCCAAAGCACACACATGAAAAAATTTGGCCTGGAGTTACACTTAAAAAATTTACCTCTTCCAGCTTACATATAAATTAAGAATGAATTAAGAATTAACTTAAGAACAAACCTTCAGTCCCTATGTTGTTCATAACCCGGGGACTGCCTGTAGAGATATTAATAGAAAAGCTGAATCTCCTAGACCCGAATGGCATTCAGGATCCGAATTGCATTCGGGAGCTCCCGAATGCCATTCGGGTCTGGGAGCCATATACAATACATATATTACTAAAGCTAAGGCTGCCAGACCCGAATATAATAATGTAATTCGAAAATTCAGATCCCGAATGCCATTCGGGTCTAGGAGCCTCAGCTTTAGTATTATACAGTATGTACCATACATATATGGCTCCCATGTTGACATAACGAAAATTCGTATTCAGACCCATTCGGATGCATTAAAGGAGAACTATGAGGTGAGTGCTTTTCACTCCCCTCATAGTTCTAGCCGACCTGTGACAGTCTCATTGTCACAGGTCGGCTAGAACTATGAGGGGAGTGAAAAGCACTCACCTCATAGTTCTCCTTTAATGCATCCGAATGGGTCTGAATACGAATTTTCGTTATGTCAACATGGGAGCCATATATGTATGGTACATACTGTATAATACTAAAGCTGAGGCTCCTAGACCCGAATGGCATTCGGGAGCTCCCGAATGCCATTCGGGTCTAGGAGCCTCAGCTTTAGTATTATACAGTATGTACCATACATATATGGCTCCCATGTTGACATAACGAAAATTCGTATTCAGACCCATTCGGATGCATTAAAGGAGAACTATGGGGAAAAACACTGACCCCATAGTTCTCCTTTAAACCAAAAAAACACATCTGAATGGCCAAAAAAGTCTCATGTTCGATTCATTTTCCTTTTTGAACGAAATTCGGATGGGATCCGTATTTCGGAAACAGAAATTCGGGCACTTTCGGATGCATTGGGATTCGGAAATTCGGATGTGTCCGAATATCTGAAAATTTGTAAGAATTTTGATTTGGAAGGAAACGAATCGCACATGTCTGCTGGAAATAATCTTTGAGTGTATTAGGTTGCCAGATTCCATAACCAGAATATACAGTTGGATTTAGGATGCCTCCGTTAACAGCACTGGACATTGAGACATCTGCCACTCCTCCAGAAAAGAATCTTGCGCCACGTGCTTTTGAAAGGATCCCTTTCAATCCTTCTTCTATCCTTCCCCATGCCTACATGCTGCTCCATTTGGCCAGTAAAAGTGAAAATCCAGAACCTTGGAGTATAGTAAAGCATGTGACTCTATCCCTTTCCTCGCAAGATTTACTGTCTGAGCACTGCTACATGGGGGCAAGAGAGAGTCTTCAGTCCTGATTGATAGGACTTTTTGATCTCGATGAACGGAGTGGTGGAGGAGCCAAAGTAAAGTAAGTACAAGCAAGGTCAGGCTGAGGGGTAGGCAGAAGAAGCGACCACCAAGGGCACTTCATCAAGAGGGGGCGCAAAGAGGGAAAAATCTGAAACCTATGCTGCTGAAGTAGTCCACAGCTAATGGGTGGTGGGGGGAGCACTTTGGCCTATCGCATTGGGTGCTGAAGGATCTTGTCCTATCAGTGAGTACAAGCAGCCCACAAGGCCATTGTTTAAGTGGACCAGTTACTTTGCCCTTTAAAGACGATCCATTAGCTGATAACATTCACCCTGATAATGGGAAGTGCTCATTGCCGTAGCTCTGTGCATCCAGAAGCTGCAGGAGGCCCATTTGTGGTGCTGATCGCTCAGCCAAAGCTCTCTAAACTGGTATCCAGCTATGGACGCGGCTTATCAATACGGCTTTATCTGTCCCGGGAATAGAGCGGCTCCTCGAAATGTGCACATCCATAGCTGATATTGCATCAAAGTTTATTCCAGGTCTCAGACCGCCCTCACCTTGAACTACAGGTTGATGTTTGAGGAGGACTCTGTCCCCAATTGCTTCTATCATGGACTCTACTCCTGAGCATGCCGTGCACTCAACCGATTGCTGCAGCGCCTTAAGAATTCACGCGTACCGGGTAACCTGAGGTGAGGCATAGGAAAATGATTTCCGGGCCACGTTCCGGCTGACTTTGACCTTGGAAGGTCTGAGCACAGAAATAATTGCCTGTGCAGTGTAACGGGGTTTTGCAAAAATCTGGCCTGTTTAAAGGGACAGTGCAGACTTCTTTTAAAATTAAGTTACTAGTGCTGTGTTTATCTTCATAGGATTGGATTTTTCTCTATATGGCATTCACATTTTTTTACAAACTTTCATAGGTTTTTAATTGTATGAAATACAAAGATCTGAAGATTGGCCACTAGAGGGAGCTCTTGTCTTTTAACAGCCGTTGAGATGTCAGCCACACGGGGAGTGCATTGTTTTCAGTGATTCAGAGGACTCATAAGGCCCAGAGGATAAAGATCTTAATTGTAGCTCTGCACCTGTGATTTTCCAATCGCATTGAGCTCGGCTTAGAAATAACTGCCATTTTTTATTAATATAGTTTCTTGTCCTGGTGTGTTACATTGTGAATTACGCCTATTGATTTGTATTGTGAAAGGAGCAGTGAGAGCACCAGCATTGTACAGCAAAGCAAAGTGCTGTCCACATGAGGGAGCTTTCCCGCCACTTCCTGTTCAGGTGACAGGTATCAGCCAAGACAGAACAAGAATCGATGGGAAATCTTGCAATGGGGACAGCAGTTTTGTTGACCACCAGGGATTTCCCTCGCTTTGGAGGGATTTTCTCTCACTTCCTGTTGTATCTATCAGACAGGAAGTAAAGGGGAATCTCCCCAATGGGACACAGATGGCAAAAAAAAAAAAAGCTGAAAGGGTTTATAACCCTCCTGTACTCTACCCAAAACTAAAAAAAAGAGCTTTAGTACTACTTTAAATTGGGCTTTAGTTCTAGTTTAATTGGACTTTCATTCTATTCACAATGGAGCTTCAGTTCTACTTTGAATTGGGCTTTGGTTCTACTTAATTTGGGCTTTAGTTCTCCTTTAAATTGAGCTGAAGTTCTACTTTAAGTTGGCTTTTCAACCTGACCGAAGTTCAGACTCATCCAAAGCTTGCATCCAAATCTAAGTAACAATCAGTTTTGGCTGGAGCCAGGTTTGAATCACACAAGGTCAGGTTAAAACGACACAGAAGAAGAAAACAAAATATAGCTTCATTGCTGACCCACCCCACCCCTGCCCCCCTCCCGTTCATGTGCTCCAGTCTTTGCATCAGTTCACCATTACGCAATTCCTGCATTCATTTAATAGTTAATCAGTTAACGGTCAAAAGACCATCGAAAAACTTCAGCTATGGCCTATTGATTTTTTTTTTCAATGACGTCTGTAGGCCAAGGTCATCTGTCACGGTTGTTTCCACCTGGCACGCCTTCTAAGGAAAAGCAACTACAACATGAGCAGGCTACGGGCAACTAGCAGCTTTAATACTATGAGGATGATGTATAAATATGCTTCCTTGGCTTAAAATAAACCTGTCACCCCCCCCGGGTCCCTTTTCCTGAATAGGCCACTTGTAATAGTCCTACCTTTCCGGCTGTATCGCCTAGGCACAGGTCCACTTCAAAGGGCTGATTTATAAATGCCGTTCGCTCTGCACTAGCTCCACTAGATGGTGCTGAGGAGTACAGGAATTTCCTATGCTCCTCAGCGCCCTCTAGGGGTGCCAGAGCCATATAGCTGGGAGGAAACATTTATAGATCAGCCCCTTAGTAATGCCAAAGTTACTGGCAAATCAATAGGCCCATAGCTAAGCAGCAACCATTCCTCTGGTCCATGAGGGGTGTACAACTGCCGGAGCACAAGTGCTCAAAAGAGTCCTATAACCGAATTTGAACGTAACAATTATTGTTTTCTATGCATGAGCCCTATCATCTGACACGCAACAGCCTTATTAGAAAAGCCTGCCACTGCCAGCATGCTGCAGAGAAGGGCCATTGATCTCTATGTGGAAGCAGTGGTATCTCTGCATAGGTCCTCTGCAAAGACAGAGCTAGAGCTCTCCAATCAGCATGGCGCATGGACTTTGCTGTTTTCAGAACTGTAGGTCTGATTCAGGTGTGTCTGTGTGTGTGTGTGTCTGTGTGTGTGTCTGTGTGTATCCACACAGGGAGCAAGGAATCTTCTCTGCAGCAAGCTGGCTGGGAACAGGCTGTGGTTGCTTCCTAAACAAAACTGTAAGACTTTGTACGCCTTTTGCTTTCAGGCATCTGGAATAAAGTTAGCTGACTTCATTTTTTTTTAGTTTTGGATAGACTGGAGAGAGAATAGACCCCCTGTCAGGTTTTTATTGCTGTCTGTGTCCCCGTTAGAGAGATTCACCCTCTCCATTTGCCCTGGTGACCAATAACACTGAAAGAAAATCCTATATTTTGACTTGTCACTAGAACAGGGATAGGTGGGCAATCTTCCAATGGGGACACTTGTTCTGATGACTGTTGACAGCCAGGAATTTCCCTCTCTTCTGAGGGATTTCCTTGTACTCCCTGTTCTGGTTATTGGACAGGAAGTGAAGGGAATATCCCCAATGGGACACAGATAGCTAAAAATGCTGACGGGTTATAGCCCTCCCTTACTCTGTCCAAAACGTTAAAAAAAAGAGCTGTAGTTTTACTTTAAATTGGGCTTTAGTTCTTCTTAAATTGGGCTACTTAGGCCTCATTCACACACAACGCAAGCAAAATTGTATATTGCGTATATACGCACCTATGCGCGTATATATGAACGTCTATGCGTGTATATGCGTGCACTATATGCAATCCCAGAATGCATCACTCGTAATGGAATTTTTAATGTGCTGTATGCGCGTATAGACGCGTAAATATGCAGAAATACACTGCCCGGATGCATCTCTGTTCCATTCTGTTTTTGCGCATATATACGCAAATATACGGCTCCATACGCGGCTGTGTGTATGGAGCCATTTATTTGCATATGTTGCATATGGTAGAATATGCGCGTACTCGCTTATATGCGCGGCAGTGTGAATGAGGCCTTACAATTGGGCTTTAGTTCTACCTAAAATCTGGCTTTAGTTCTAATTTTAAAGGAGAACTATGAGGTGAGTGATTTTCACTCAGCCTCATAATCTGAGCCGACCTGTGACAATGAAACTGTCACAGGTCGGCTCAGTAGATCGGGAGGTGAGCGAACACACTCACGGCTCCCTGCAGGGATTTCCCCCCCACCCTGTCCGATCCTCCAGCGCTGACTGGCGAAACGGACGGGGCGGGTACAGTGGGCTCAGCCTCTGGATAGGCAGAGCCAGCTGTCAATCCCGCAGCTGGGTGGATCCAGACAGTATTGTCGGGATCCGTCCCGGCTGCTGCAGTCTCAGTATACCGCGAGCTGTAGCTCGCGGTATACTGAGCTTAGGGTGACGGGAGGACGCTAGTTTGTGTTCTCCCGTGACCCTAAGGAGAACTATGGGGAAAAACACTTAGCCCATAGTTTTCCTTTAAATTAAAATTGAACTGTTGGGCTTATATAATATTTAATTGATTAGGGTTTGGATTGCCAGTGATTTAGGGCGCCGGCACTTTTGCAACCAAAGCCATTTGGAAGATAAGGATTGCAGCAACCAGAGGGATTTATCGGGTGGAGCAGCGAGCTGTAAAAAATAAATATCAGATTGAATATTGGAACCATTTAGCAGTCAGCGTGTGTCCCCATGTGTGTCCCCACATGACTTCACACACTGGATGTTCTTGTCTGATGGAAGCGTATCTTTAAGATAAATATTGAGTTGCTCTTTGCTAACCTGGAGGCACAATCCTCCACCAGACATAAAGGTCAAAGGGACGGCTGCCAACACTGTCCGCACTAGGATCCTCAGGTCACTAAGTACACACTTGTATCCTTCTCTTCGGATTTTACTTCCTCTTACATAACTTCCGATGTGTTTCCTCTGGAGCCGCCACGTATCTCCGGGTTCTCCCCCCCAGAATGCAGCGTTTGTCCTGAGATTAGACAGCTGAGCAGAGGCCGCGTGGAAAGGCTTGCAGGCTTTTAGGGAGCAGATTAAAGATTAAATGGCCGAACGTATTCCCAGAGCTCGGAACAATGGCACCAACGCAAATGCTGCTGGAGATTATGCGACGCTCCGGAATACTCATGGATAGAAGAAATGAGAACAAGGAGATCTTGGCTAAAGAGCTGACATTCTAAAATGTCTGTGTGTCAAAATGGCTGTGTGTCAATCACATACAACAACTTTGGACGACAGGCACTTTCAGCACCGATTGGTTCTAGGGGGATCTCTGGTCTTTTGTATCTCTGAATGTCCATAAATTCAACTCCTTTTAACAAAGAACGCACACTTGCATGCCAAAGTGAAAGGATGCATTTGCAAACAATGGCCACTAGATGGCGTGGAGGAGTATAGAATTTCCTATGCTCCTCGGCTCCATCTAGTGGTAGTAGGCCACCATGACCCAGCCACTGCACATAGAAGAGTACAAGAGGACCTGTCACCTCTTTATAGCAGCAGACTCACTGTCTCAGTGCACAAACTGTACTCCTGGGTTGGGCAACTCCGACCGTCCAACTGAGGGGAAACTACTCATGCATCTGTTTCTGGAAGCCATTCCTGTGGCTGTCAGAGTCTTGCAATGCCTCATGGGCTTTGTAGTTCCACGAGAGCTGGAGGGCCGGAGTTGCCCACCCCTGGTTTACTCTCTGACTCTTTTACATTTCTGATGCTGACCCACCTCACACTTGGCTCACCTCATTGCTCCTGACCTGCTGCTGTTGACTTTGGCCTGTTCCACGACCTCTCCTCCCCCTGCTCGTTTGGTATCATACCTGATTATGACATTTTGGCCTCTCTCCTGTATTTTTCTCTCTGGCCTCTGCATTCATGTTCATGTCAGGACTTCTCAGCTTGGTTACATGCGTAGCACCCAACTGTCCCTCTGTGGAAGGACGTCTTCAAGGGAAAGACTTTGAACCCAAATTCTCGGTCATGCTTCCCTCTATAATTATCCATCTTTTTTTATATTATAGATATAGATATGTATCAATAAATGTGATGATTACCTACCAAAATGGCTGCATACCTCCTTATATAGTCCATCCTGTATATTAACATGTTGTACAGTAGTATAAAGGTGAAGAAGTGGTGTTGCCCATAGCAGCCAGAAACACTTTGGGAAACACACTGGAGCACACAATGGAAAACACAATGGAGCACAGTATGGAAAACACAATGGAGCACAGTATGGAAAACACAATGGAAAACACAATGGAGCATGCAATGGAAAACACAATGGAAAATACAATGGAGCATGCAATGGAAAACACAATGAAGCACGCAATGGAAAACACAATGGAGCCCACAATGGAAAACACAATGGAGCATGCAATGGAAACCACAATGGAGCACACAATGGAAAACACAATGGAGCACAAAATGGTGTACACAATGGAAAACATAATGGAGCACTCAATGGTGCACACAATGGAAAACACAATGGAGCACACAATGGAAAACACAATGGAGCACACAATGGTGCACACAATAGAAAACACAATGGTGCACACAGTGTAAAACACAATGATGCACACAATGGAAAAAAACAATAGAGCACACAATGGTGCACACTATGTAGAATACAATAGAGCATGCAATAGAAAACACAATGGTGCACACAATGGATTCATCTTCTGGGATCCACGGTCCCATCCAGTGATAACAATGCAACCAATAATGCAGTCATATTCAGCAAATACTGCAACATGGCCACTAGATGGAGCTGAAATGCATATTTCCTGTGATCCTTGGCGCCATCTAGTGGCCATAATAATTACATTTTCCCCATGATCCTTGGTGCCATCTAGGGGCCATAATTTGGTATTTTCCTGATTCACTGAATGACTTACATTCGACCTGGAAAGAAAATATACTAATAAAATGTGTTTGTGCCCCTGTTTGCACAGTACAAATGTGCATGTAGTTTCTCAGGAGGAACAGCTCTCTGTCGTTGGCCAAATAAAAAAAAAAACACATGAGGCATGAAATTGCACAAGAAATGCATACAATGTATCAATGCATAAATCAATGCATGTAAAAAATGCATATATAGGCAAATGCGTAAGTGTGAGGGGATTGTGTAAACCTACCTGCCTCAACCTAAAACTGATACCAATGCACGGGCTGGAGCCGCTTCTGACACTATTATATGTTTTGGCTTCTACAGTCTGCTACACTTCCCTTGGTGGGTATAGTGAGCTGGAAGATCAGACAGACAGGCAGACAGACAGACAGACAGACAGTGCACATAACGCAGGTCTTCACATGAACTGACTGAGCAGGTTGGGCAGGACAGACAGTAACTTGTCTCAATAAACATCGGATGACGTGCCAACCAGCACGCATAACATGAGAAAGGAGGAGGACAGGAAGGAGATCCAAGTGAGGCCGATCACATGGAAGGTGTCGCTTAATTACAAAACCTCATCTTGAAGATGCGATGGGGTGACTCCGCACCATTCCATAGTACACAGCAGTGTCATTCCAAGTGCTACTTTTGGATGGAGAGGGATTAGACCCCCAGTCAGGATTTCTATTGCTGTCTGTACCCATTAGGGAGATTCACCCTCTCTATTGGTCCTGGTGACTTATCAATTAAAGTTTTGGGTTGTCACCAGAACAGGAATAGATGGGAAATCTTCCGATAGGGACACCAGTTTTGGTGACCACCAGGCATTTCCTTCAATGTGGGAGGATTTCCTCTGACTTCCTGTTGTGGCTATCAAACAGGAAGTGACCTCAGCCGGGTTAGCCCCCCCATATCAAAATTTTTTAACAAAACATATGCAGTTGGTTAGATCTTTGTTAGATCAGGTTAGATCTCTGTTGTTTGCGTTAGATCTCACACAGAAATAGAGATATTAACAGTTATTTGCAGGGGGGGCTAACCCGTCATCAGCCCCCCCTTATCATGCTAACCCGGCTGAGGTCAGGAAGTGATGGGGAATGGGACACAGATGGCAAAAAAAAAGCCAACATGGGTTATAACCCTCCCTTACTCTATCTATCCCAAACTTGGCTTTAGTTCTACAGTAATGCAGAAATGGCAAAAAAAAATACTCCATACACAAGACCGTGTATTAGGGTTGCCACCTGTCCAGGGTTCACCCGGACAGTCCAGGTTTTGAATGCAGTGTCCAGGTTTCATGGCAGCTGAATCCCGGACACAAGATGTCAGGCAGACAGGGGCAACCAAAATTAAGATAGGGGCTACTGGCCCCCCACTGAAAATAGTCTCGACTGTGATATTTACAAAGGAATGGGTGGCGCTATTTACATATGAATAAGCCACAACCCGTTGTCCCCCCAAAATTTCCATGCATCACTAGAGTGTTCGGGTTTCGATGGAAGAAAAGGTGGCAACCTAAATTCCTTAAGGGCTTGTGCACACCTAGCGCGGAGCAGATCCGGACCAGAGCAGGTGCAGACCGGATCAAAACTGCGTCCAATGTATTCCTATGGTATTTTGACCTCCAGTTCACATCGCAGCGTGCGGATCCAGACCAGATCCAGACCGGATGAAAAAAATGCGGCAAGCCCTATTTTACCTGCTCTGGATCTGGTCTGGAACGCATCAAAAACGCATCTAAAACGCATCAAAAACCCATCAAAAACGCATGCAAGTGCCTGAAAGTCCATGTTAACTACCTCCCGGCCAGCCGCTGTGTATACACGGCCTGCCGGGAGCTTCTTGGATGTAACTGGGCGTGTATACACGTCCTGTTACATCCGCCCGCTCGACGAGCGGGAAATCCCCGCTATTTGCAAAGGGGCAGCGATGCCCGTTAATATACAAGCGATCCGCCGGCTATAGAGCTGGCGGATCGCTTGTATGAAGCCCCGAGACGTGCGCCCCCCCTCTGCGGCTCTCCCCCTCCCCCCCTCCCGCTGTCAAGCTGCTCCCGGGCTCCGGTGTGAGCCCGGGACCAGCATATGGCCCCTGTCACAGGGGATCAGAGGGAGGTCGGTTCAATTAAAAAAAGTTTAGCAAAACCGGCCCTAAACGCATCAAAAACGCATCCAAAACGCGTCTAAAAAACGGCACAACCCACTACACTGCGTGTGCAGAAACCTGACCGGATCTGGTCTGCATTTGGTGTGAACAAGGCCTAAGGGTTGGTTCACATTGCATGGCAACGCAAAGTGCATCACATATGTGCACTGAGATATGTTCCCATAATGCATTGCATAGCTGTTTCTTGACCGAAACCCTGGCTGCAGCCAATCAGCTTCAGTCACTGTTCAGGCTTCCCTGAGGCACTGGTGACGTAACCCAGGCCTCACTGGTGCGCCCTGGGAAGGATACATCATCGGTTCCTTCCGGGGTGATCTCAAACATGCGCCTTATAAGATCTGGGACTGCTTAACAGCCAGGTGGCAAGATTTGTTTTAATAAGGAGGTCAGAAATTTCAGCCCCCCATTCTTGTTTTATGACAAGATTATTGATGTTCGTAACTCTTATCACATCATTGTTCATATTTGCTGGGAATGGCACTTCACAAATGAGCTGAAACATGGGCCTCTGTCGCTTTAAGGGGCGGCCATTTCCCCGGAGACCAGACCACAGTGCGGCAGAGGGGATAGTTCTAGGTTCCGCCTCTAGTGTCGAGAGTTGAGTGACGTCACTCCACGGCAAGATGGCAGCGCCCACAGAGCAGGAATGACACTGAGCTCGGAGTATGTTGGTCCTGTGCTCGGGAGATCGGTGTGTATGGGAGAAGGGGGAATAGATGGTGTACATTGTTCTGTGTGTGTGGTGCGCCCGGAAATTGTATACTCGGGCGGATACGGCTGGAGGGCACAGTGATCACAGGTGACCTCAGTGTACACTTGTGGCCATAGGTAGTCACATTGCTCTATGAACAAGCTGACCATACACTAAACAATCTCCTTTACCAAACCTATTAGGCCCTTGCACCACATGGCAGATCTAAAGGAGATTGTGCAATAGAATTGTATAGTGTATGGCCAGCTTTAGGCTGCTGCTTCAGGAATTCTCAATGAAACATCTGCTTGTCCAGCTGTATCCTAGTCATACCTGATAATCTGATATTTCTTAAAGGCCAACTCCCCTTAAAGTATAAATGACACCCAGCATCATTCCAAACACTTCCTGCGAGTCCTGGTTGTCAAGGTTGGGATGTCATCAAGCGGTGATTGTTTTATTATTTCACATGGATCACCGGGCTATATAAAATACAGAGAACCTACAGGCACGCTTTGTGTAATGCACAGACTGGTCACACATGTGCGTTACAACCTATGAGTGCCGAAGTGCGTTGGGTTAGCACATTTGACTGCTGTTTGCAATGTAACTGCAATGCATGTGGGGTGTTGGCGTGAACCCGGTTCGCCAGAGCCTGCACAAATCTGCCCCTGACACCCCCCCCCCCCCCCCTCCCCAGTCAGTTGCGGCAGGGGCATTCCCGCCCCACAGCTCCCCATCACAAGGGGGCGGGAAATGCCCTGGCCGCAACTGACTGGGTTGGGAAGGGACTGTGTCAGCCGCAGATTTGCAAGGGCTCGGATAAACTCCAGCAAACCTGGTTCGTTCAACACTTTGAAGTTTGAAGACAATATAGATGTAATCTAACTCGTATATGTTTCATTGTAGTAAGGAAATTTTGTGACCATGAGAACTCTGCGCTGGTTGGTCTCGGCTCAGAAACTGTGTGCTTCAGCAAGATGGCTGTCTGGGGTAGAAGCGAACAAACCACAGGTGAGCGTACTTG
>NW_017309388.1:68304-71619 GCF_000935625.1 Nanorana parkeri
CTTGTGCAAATGTTCACTAATAAATGTCGCCTCATTACAAGACCCACGAGTGCCTCTTCCACTGGACCGTGTGTGTGTACAAAGGGATGCATCAATACCGGTTTTCCGATATGGAATACCGGTACATCCGCTAGCGTGGAGCCAGCTTCCCAGGAAATCAGGAAGCTGGGCGGCTGGTAATGACATGCCGCCGGCTAACATACATACACATACATACATACATACATACATTTTGTTGTTCCTGGGTATAATGATATGGCTCATCTATCCTAGTCCTTGCCTATAAACAATGTGTCACATTGCCCATGTCTCCAACAATACCACTCACCCACCTATACTTAAAGTAGAGCTGAAGCCAAAACATTTATTTTTAGTTTTGAATAGAGTAAGTGAGGATTATAATCCCCGTCAGCTTTTTTTTTGGGCCATCTGTGTACCATTGGGGAGATTTCCTTTGCTTCCTGGCCACAACAGGAAGTGAAGGAAATCCCTGGTGCTTAGCGGGGTCACCACAACTAGTGTCCTCATTGGGAGATTTCCCATCAATTCCTGTTCTGGTGACAATCCAAAATTTGGGATTTTCTTTTATTTCTGTGATATGTCACCAGGACAAATAGAGAGGGTGGATCTACCTAACGGGGACACAGACAGCAATAAAAACCTAACAGGGGTCCTAATCCCTCTCCACTCCCTCCAATACTATAAAAATATTTTGATTTAGTTGCACTTAAAGTGTAAACTTTTTATAGAAACAAGGGCTTAAAAACATGACCAGTCAATTATATATATATATTTTTTATTAAATTGATGTTTTTTAAATGTATATAGCAAAAAAACAAGGTGACAGAACATTTGACACAGAACAGAAACACTCCAGGATAGGTGAATGAGGCGATTTGGTGAATGGGCCATTTCCCAGTTGTGGTTGTATTATGGGTTTTTTTTTGCCCCTCAGAAAGGTTGACATACAATTCAATTTAAATGCGTTTGGTTTCCCATCCTGCAGGTTAAACTCGTGCGTATGGTCCACTCATCGTTCACACCTGCCCCACCTAAGGCTAATGATACCCCCAAAGCTGTAACTCCCTTTGAGGAGCACTTTTCCCAACAACAGAAGGACAAGAACTCGTTTGTCAAGGTGCTGAACCTGTTCTGTGGCCGGGATGTCCGGAGGAGAGGACACGTGGAGATGATCGAGGCTGCTCTTAGATGGATGCCAGAATTTGGGGTGGAGAAAGACCTGCAGGTTTACAACAAAATCCTCGATGTGTTTCCCAAAGAGGTCTTTGTTCACCGAAATTTCATCCAAACCATGTTCAACCATTATCCCCGGCAACAAGAGTGCGCCATCAAGGTGCTGGATCAGATGGAGACATACGGTAATGTTGTGTGTAGTGTTTTCATTGTGATGGCCAGAGTGACACAGACAGGAGGAGCTATGTGACATGGAGTCTGTCCCTCCCACCACAGGGGAACACAGACAGGGGGAGCTATGTGTCTAGTGTTTTCATTGTGATGGCCAGAGTGACACAGACAGGAGGAGCTATGTGACATGGAGTCTGTCCCTCCCACCACAGGGTGACACAGACAGGGGGAGCTATGTGACATGGAGTCTGTCCCCCCACCACAGGGTGACACAGACAGGAGGAGCTATGTGACATGGAGTCTGTCCGTCCCACCACAGGGTGACACAGACAGGAGGAGCTATGTGACATGGAGTCTGTCCCTCCCACCACAGGGTGACACAGACAGGGGGAGCTATGTGACATAGAGTCTATCCCCCCCACCACAGGGTGACGCAGACGGGGAGCTATGTGACATGGAGTCTGTCCCCCCACCACAGGGTGACACAGACAGGGGGAGCTATGTGACATGGAGTCTGTCCGTCCCACTATAGGGTGACGCAGACAGGAGGAGCTATGTGACATGGAGTCTGTCCTCCCACCACAGGGTGACACAGACAGGGGGAGCTATGTGACATGGAGTCTGTCCCTCCCACCACAGGGTGACACAGACAGGAGGAGCTATGTGACATGGAGTCTGTCCCTCCAGCCACAGGGTGACACAGTGAAGGGGAGCTATGTGACATGGAGTCTGCCCCCCCCCCCACCACATGGTGACGCAGACAGGAGGAGCTATGTGACATGGAGTATGTCCCCCCCACCACAGGGTGACACAGACAGGAGGAGCTATGTGACATGGAGTCTGTCCCCCCACCACAGGGGGACACAGGCAGGGGGGGGTATGTGACATGGAGTCTGTTCCCCCCACCACAGGGTGACGCAGACAGGGGGAGCTATGTGACATGGAGTCTGTCCCCCCCACCACAGGGTGACACAGACAGGGGGAGCTATGTGACATGGAGTCTGTCCCCCCCACCACAGGGTGACACAGACAGGAGGAGCTATGTGACATGGAGTCTGTCCCTCCACCACAGGGTGACACAGGAGGAGCTATGTGACATGGAGTCTGTCCCTCCCACCACAGGGTGACACAGACAGGAGGAGCTATGTGACATGGAGTCTGTCCCCCCCACCACATGGTGACGCAGACAGGGGGTAGAGGACAGTAAGATGTCTGACCTGTAGTGACCAGTCATTATTTTCTGAAGTAGAGAAATGGCAGCTGCACTCCGATTGGTCCCTTTGATCCGGCATTAACAAGCTGTCTCTTCTCTCTAGGTGTTGTTCCTGACAAGAACACCATCTTCCTGCTGACGCAAACATTTGGGAAGCTTAGCCATCCTGTGAAGAAGTACCGCAGGTTAATGTACTGGTTCCCCAAGTTCAAATATGCCAACCCTTTCCCGGTGCCGGCGGGTATAGAGGCCGACCCTGTCGCTATGTCAAAGCTGTGCCTGGAACGCATGGCAGCCGACAAGGATGGCCATATCACTGTGTACCAGGTGAGGGTCACGTACTCTGAGTTTTCAGGTCTGAGTTGTCTTTTAATTGGGCAGCTTCTAATATTTCTGATGGGCGCGGATCTTCTGTGGCTTTGTTGGCAGATGTGCTGTATATTTCCTGTATTGATGTTTTATAATCTCCTTGTAGCTGCCATCAACAGAGCAGTGTGAGGATGGGACGGTTATAGAGCGCACACATCTTGTGGGTAAGTACCTATGCTTCATAAAGCCATGGCAATGAAGGCTGCAATACTTTGTATCATCTACATCTCCACCACGTGTGTGTGTGTGTGTGTGTGTGTGTGTGTGTGTCCTAAATAGTCTAAATACATCGAGAAATGTGAGAGTGATAGGCAAAGAAATCAGATAGAGAGGTGGAGGGATGAGATGGAGAGGTGGAGGGATGAGAT
>NW_017309389.1:0-580 GCF_000935625.1 Nanorana parkeri
GGTCACTTAGCGCTCACCATTGTGCTACATTCCCCAAACTACCACAGATGTAAAACATAATCTGTAAAGGAAAACAAAAAACATTTTGTGTCTTCTACATCTCATATTTAGATATTATTATATTTTACAATTGGCCAATGAAATTGTATCTTAAGAATACATCATAATTCTCTGCATGTCGGGGTGTTGGCACAGTGATTTTTGGGGTACAAGGACTGCAGAATACATGTTCATATTCTCCACACTGGTCTGTCCCTCTTTCTCTCTATAAAAGTTGAGCTGTATGTTTATCTTTACTACTGCAAATAAAACCTCCCTCTTATGTACTCTCAACTCCGTGTCTTATATTACTTATCGGGGCCGACCTCGCCCTGTATAGGAGAATGTGACCAACCCAACTTCATTCTTCCCGTGTCAGAGACTTTCACCTTAATTTCTCTCTTCTGCTGTCAGCAATGGCGTCTGCTGATCTGAGAGCTCAGCTGCAATGTTCCATCTGTCTGAACATTTATACAGAACCTGTAACGCTGAAATGTGGTCACAACTTCTGCCGGGTCTGTATTGATCGTGTGCTGGATAC
>NW_017309389.1:4419-5381 GCF_000935625.1 Nanorana parkeri
CTGGCAGGTTTCTTTTGTTTGCACAATTTTGGAAAAGACAAATCCCATTGTTGTGTCCTTCTAAAGATGGACAATATTTCTGCAGTGCAATATGTCAACTGGCGCTCGATCCAAGTTGACAGAAACTGCCAAAGACCTTTTCGCAATTTTATCTGGAATGGAATATCGTATTCAGAGCAGAAGATCTTCCAGGACTGTCCAATACTATAGCAGATTGGAACTCAAGGTTCTCGGTTGATTACAGTGACCGGCAATTGAATCCTTTCTTTTTCCAAGAATTGATTCATCTTTTGGGACCTTTTCATGTCGATCTTTTTTGTTGTGTCTCAATTGGCAACTACTGATATGTTTCAGCTGGATGCCGGATTCTGAAGCCGCTGGCTGTGATGCTTTCCTATAGGACTGAACGTCAGTAAATCAGTTTGCCTTTCCCCCGTTAATCATGATTTTGAAGGTTCTCCTTCACATCATGACTCAGAAAGCCACGGCAGTTCTCATCACTCTGTGGTGGATGACTCAACACTGGCTCCCACTTTTCCTGGGGATGCTTGTGCATTATCCAAGACTTTTCCCGGTAAAATCCAATCTGTTACTCAATCTGGAAGGAAATCCTCATACTCTCGAGGTATCAGGTCAATTGAATAACTCTGTACAACTCCTCTACTTCCCCCTTAGTATACCTCTGTATTACTCCTTTCCTCCCTCTTAGTATACATCTGTATAACTCCTCTACCTCCCCCTTACTATACCTCTGTATTACTCATTTCCTCCCCTTAGTATATGTCTAAATTTCTCCTCTTCTCCCCCTTAGTATAACTCTGTATTTTTACTCTCATCCCTCTTAGTACATTTCTGTATTACTCCTCTCCTCCTCCTTACTATACCTCTGTATTACTTATTTTCTCCCCCTTAGTATAACTTTGTATTACTCCTCTCCTCCCCATACTATACCTCTGTATTAC
>NW_017309389.1:6505-7243 GCF_000935625.1 Nanorana parkeri
CCTGTAATGCTGAGATGTGGACACAACTTCTGCCGGGTCTGCATTGATTGTGTGCTGGATACACAAGGGGGGTCTGGAGGTTATTCCTGTCCTAATTGCAGAGAGAAGTCCCAGGAGCGTCCTGCATTGCAGCGGAACAAAACACTGGGTAACATAGAGGAGAATTTCCTGGAGGATGAAGAGGAGTCCGTGGTGTTCTGTACTCACTGTGTGGACTCTCCTGTACCTGCTGTTAGAGCACAGGGGTTCTGCTTCAGGCAGATGTGTTGCTCGCTATCGCACTCTCTCCCCTAGATGTCTCTCCTCCCTCCCCTGGCTGTCTCTCCTCGCTCTCTCTCCTGTATATTCCCCAATAAAAGTATTGCCTCATGCCGCTAAAGTGTTCTAGTTTTGCTTGAAGAAAATATGGCAACACTAATAAGTTCAGCTCCGGCGTGACACAGGACAAGGGCTAGAGATAGCGTAAGGCTGCATAGGCAACTATCTGAGGGCAACTATTAGGCAACTATTCTGTACTTTGATCTCCGTATCTGATATTACGTATCTGGCTCGGCCTCGCCCTGTGTAGGAGAATGTGACCAACCCAACTGTATTCTTCCCGTGTCAGAGACTTTCACTTCCCTCTTCTGCTGGCAGCGATGGCGTCTGCTGATCTGAGAGCTAAGCTGCAATGTTCCGCCTGTCTGAACATTTATAAAGATCCTGTAATGCTGAGATGTGGACACAACTTCTGCCGGG
>NW_017309389.1:11445-13271 GCF_000935625.1 Nanorana parkeri
GATGTTCATGTCAAATAAAGTTTTTTTTCTCTATTGTACATGTGACGTGTTGGTGATAGAACACAGAGATAATGAAATGTATATTTGTTGATGAATGCGGAGTGATTTCTGTGGGCCTGGTCAGTGTGGGGGGTGTTGAGGTGTCAGTGAACGGGGGGTGCAGGTGTCTGTGCTGATGTATCAATGTGGAGGGTCTTGGGGTGTCAATCATTAGGAGGTGCAGGTGTGATTTCACCACCGAACACCCTTGTAAGAGGACATTTCTTGATTGAACACCAGTGTAAGGGGGACTTTCTTCTCTGACCACCAATGTAAAGGGACAACGCCAATGAACTTGTACGGTATGTAAGGGAGCCACTTCATCATGACAACCATTGTAAGTGGACACACCTCCACTGATCACAAATTTAAGGTGTTACCTCACTGGACGCCATAATTGAGGTGGATTTTTTCTTGAAGGTCTTCAAAAATGTCATTTTTCGGCAAGTATGTGTTTGTGTTTTATTTGATTAAGGGAATTTCCCCCAGTGTGTGTATTGATAAGACTTTGTGAGAACAGATAAGGGGGAACCAATGTGCCCCTGTACTCCTTCCCCTGGAAGAGGTGGATATCTGGTCACTCCTTTATTATAAAGAAGGCTTCCAGATTCCACTATAAGTTTTCCCCATATTACCCCCCACCTTCTTTTTCGGGAACTGGAGATGGAGAATAGGCCCTTGTCCCTAAACATTGGGACCTTGGTAATTTTTTAAGAGTTAGCCCCGCCCCAACCGCAAGATACCCCCATATGTTGAAAAACATATGGCCTGATATGATACATGAGAGGTGGGTGCACACTTGAGGCCTTACCTTTCCAGTCCTCCCTGGCTGCTTGCCTGGATATGGGTCTGATTACTATATTAAGGGTAACCCTGTGCTATCTCCAGAAGCCATGTGGATATCAGATATCGATATTTATATGGATCCAAGCTGGTCCACTAAAAGTTTACAAAAAACTTAATTCCTGGAGTTCCACCTTATAGACTTTATCATAGACTGAAAGGAGAAGCTGAAGAAATAATTTCTCTTTTAACATTGTTGGAAATTCTGTCCCTTATTTTTTTGCTCTTTGAAATATTCCCTCTTTTACCTTCCCTGGATTCTGTGCCTACAAGTGTCCAATCTGTGATCCTAAAGGGGATTGGCCTCCAAAATCACTGAAAGTGAACATTTACATAAAGATCTGCATCTACATACAGAACCGCAGTTAGGACATCTCTAAACCACGTAACATTAAACTGTCCAAGATCTAGCTCTACTGAAATCAGAAGAATATAAACCATTCCTCCAACAAAGGCCTCGTGAAGTGCTCATTGTCCTTCTAACAAGTCCCTAGAACTTCAATATTCCTATAACAGCCATAAATTGGGTAGACATATGACTGGGCGGCTTTTTATGTTTTCAATGGAAGTTAAAAAATGTACGTTTCATTAGAAGAAGCAGATCTCCAAGAGTGGAGGCTTGGATGCATGATGAGTCAAGTCCTCTATCCAAATAGAAATACTTCTGTGAGAGATTAGTGAGATTACTTGGTGTGAAAGTCCTGAGGGAACTGGTAATGATACTGCCACTGGGACAGGCCCACTCCTGCCAGGAGGGAGAGAAGACGGAGATAGTGCAAAACATGGCAGTGTAGAGAGTGGAGGCGGGACAATAAAATGATATAGAGAGGGGAACGGACAATATGGAGGTATAGAGAGGAGAGACATGACAGTATGGAGGTATAGAGAGGAGAGTCATGATACTATGGAGGTATAGAGAATGGAGACAGGACAGTATGGAGGTA
>NW_017309389.1:16977-26354 GCF_000935625.1 Nanorana parkeri
GGTCAGTAATGTAACGCACAGTACAGAGGTCAGCAGTATAACAGCAGTATGACGCACAGAACAGAGGTCAGTAATGTAATGCACAGTACAGAGGTCAGTAATGTAATGCACAGTACAGAGGTCAGTAATGTAATGCACAGTACAGAGGTCAGTAATGTAACACACAGTACAGAGGTCGGTAATGAAACACACAGTACAGAGGTCGGTAATGTAATGCACAGTACAGAGGTCAGTAATGTAATGCACAGTACAGAGGTCAGTAATGAAATGCACAGTGCAGAGGTCAGTAATGACAGTGAAGAGGTCAGCTGTTTAAGGCAGAAAGAATAGGGACTTACAATGCACTCAGGTGCCCTCTTCCTCTCCTGGTGGTGGTGGGGGGGGGGAAGGGGTACACCAATGTATCCTCCATGTCCGAAGTAAAGCCTCCCCCCTGTCCTGCCTCTCCCACGCTCTCCTGCCAGTCTGCCAGTGGTATGTCTGCAGTCTTCCTCCCAGCCTATCCCAGCTGAGGGCGGAGGAAGCTGCATGTGGCCGGAGGAGCCGGTAAAGTACACACCCAAATTTATTCTTCTCCACGGCCGCTCTGTAGCGGCAGTGGCCGAGGAGAAGAGAGAACTGACACGGCGATCGCAGCTGCTGAACCGGCGATCACAGCTGTAGAAGCAGCGGCAGTTTCCCCCCTGAATTGCCACTCGCCCCCACGCAATTTTCACTCGCCAATTGCGAAGGGGCGAGTGGAAATGTTGAGCCCTGGTGTAAACAATCAACAGTAAATCTCAGTGCCGGTGAATTGATTCTCTCACCTCCAGCAAAGCCTGTTGGAGAACTGACTGAAATGAAAAATATGTACTCACCTTCTCTCAGAGTCCATTGAGGAACACAGCAATGGGAATTCCTAGACTGGCGGGTTATACTGTTGCCTACAGTGGAAAGGGAATCTGCCAACAAAAAAAGACAGTTGACCAGCACGGGATAACTCCGCCCAGCATCAACATGCACAGTCATAACGAGAGCATGAAGGAAATACAACTCAACAGACTTCATGAAAATAATTTAAATGGTAAGTGCAAACATTCTATTTTGTTTATTACTCGTTGGGTGACACAGGAAATCTTGAGATTCTCAGACCTGTCCTTACATACATCATATATTAGAGGGAAAGGAAACAAAGACTTATAGGCCCAAGACAACAGAAACTATAGGCACCGGGACTCTGTTTACCTGGGCTGCCGCCAGAATGCTTCCATGGGCTGCTGAACAGTGCCCCCCTCCGACACCCCACCTTGTTTTCCAAGCTCCACTGCAGGCCCGGGATCGGCATCACGGGTGTCAGTGGTAAGCAGGGAGAAAGACGGGCTAACATCTGTTTGTTTATCCCCTCTCTCCGCTAAATGAGGCCCGAGGCGATGCTGACACTTCCACCTCCTCAGCTGTCATTCCCTGGCTAGAGAAGCCAGGATAGACATTATTGAAGCATGGTCTGCACTTGAATAGTTACTTTTAATTGCAAAGGTGACACTAGGGACACTGGGGGTCTAATAGACCCCCTAATGTCAACTTCACGAGAACTTGTCACCACCAATATGATATTACATTGGGGGTTGTAAGGCCCTCTATGTGAAAACAAAAAAAGTTAAGTAAGAATTGTAAAAAATAAAAATAAAGTTAAATAAGAAAAATGCAAAAATGAAAAAAGTCCACAAACGCATTCTAAAGTGAACATGTATTGGGTGCGCCTACATATAAAAACAGCGATTGCACTACACATGTCATCATCGTCTGCGCCAGAATAAGCGCATTAATTCTCGGGCCAATATTCACTGTTAACTCGAAACTGATGGCCTGTATGGGCTTTGAAAGTGTCCCCCTATGGACAATTTGGGGTACCGTAGTTTGTCGCCGTTTCACGGGCGCATGCAATGTTTAACCCCGGCACATCGGTCATCTTTTTACTCGGCACAACCTCATCTTTTATATTTTTTCCCCAAAAAATGGGTATTATATTGTGTTTGGGGAGCTATGCAGAATGTTGCTTAGTATCGGAGGACGCAGGCAGGAAATCGCTATGGCCCATGTGTGAACTCCATACTGTGGCAGCCTCACATTGGGATGCATTGACCCTTTCTGATCCCCAGCTGGGGGCGGTGAGCGGGCTGATCTGATGCTACTGTTACCCTGCACTGGCCGGTCCATTGATGGATCAATTGCATTATCCTATCTTCTCATCCGGATCGATTTTTAAAGGAACAGGTGCAGGTATTTTTGGTTCACTTGGTTAAGTTCCTTATTGAAGTAGAAGACTGTAGAAGTTATTTCCTGCACCTACTGGCTCACACTCCTAAAGGTCCATCTCAGATTTCCTTACCATATGTCCTGCCTGTGCCTCCCAAAAAGTCCTCCAAATAGCTCCAGGTTTATTTCACCTTCCTGTTCCTGAGTGTGCTTGGACTCATATTTTGATGGGCATTATCACTGATTTGCAACCACTTGGGAGATCATCCACCGGTTCTCAAAAATGGTTCCCTTCATTCAGCTAGCTCCACACAACTGTTTACATTTGTCGGCACCTGTCACATCCCGGACCGGCCGAATCAAAACAAATGGGCGGGGTCAGCCGTGGCATCACGGCCGGCTCCGCCCATTGTTGTAATTCAGTGACAGCCCAGTGTCCTCAAATAACTTGATGATGCCGGTCTGTCATTGAATCACAACAACTGAGAGGAGCCAGCACTGACATCACATCTAGCTCTGCCCAGTTGTGATTTGCTGGGGAAACAGTCTGCTTCGGCTGCTAAGGGAGGTGCGGTCAGGGGAGGGAGGCGGGGCGGAGCCTCACCTAGGATTATGGAGGAAAAAGCTGTCAGCTTCAAGTCTGAAGCTGACAGCTTTTTATCCTTTCAGATCGGCTTCTATCAGGTTACATATCAGTGAAACACCCCGCCCCCTCCCGCTGTGTAACCTGTCATGGACGGAGCACTGTGTGTTAATTACAGGCGGCGCTGCATCCGGCTTTCGACAGGGAGTTAGGTTACACAGCAGCGGGCTTCCCCACTGCTTGTGTAATCTAACTATTGAGGCAAGAGCTGTCACAGCCTCTACTCTGTGTTAGAGGTGTGAGCTCTGTGGATGCCTTGGACCAATGGCAAAGTGTCATTGGTCCAAGCTGTCCAATAAAAAAAGAAAAACCCACTGAGGCCATCGATCTCCATACCTCAGCAGTGACGAGCAAGTGAGGGACGGGGAGGCTCCACCCTGTCTCCTCCCTTCCTCCTTCATGCTAGCTTGGGGACGGGGCTTCGTCCAGCGGGGGCGGGGCTTCGTCCCGCGGAGGGTGCGGAGTGGGACGTGCTGGGGGGCGAGGCTGGGGAATGCCTCACCCGGAACAAGAGGTAACGCGCGTCACTGCGGCTGCTGTATGTGCTATTGTGAACATTGTGAATAGCCCGTACAGCAGCCCTTCGGTTCGACTGATCCGAAGGGCTCCGGCGGCCAAAGTGAGCCGAAGGATCAGCCGAATCTATGGCTAGAACCTTCGGCTCCTTAGTGAATAACCCTCAATGTTTGGCTCCATGAATCACATGCTTACGAGGATGCCTTCCCACAATTTTGCTCTTTGGTTCATCGGTCCTTTCTCTGTGTTATCCTGAGTTAACCCAGTCACCTATAGACTTAGTCGCCACATTCTCCCTGTAGTCACAGTATGTTTTATGTTTCTTCAACACCTCCACACCTACAGTCCTGTCTCTGGTTAATGCTGAAGAAGAGTACAATGTAGAGGAAACTCTGGTTTCTAAAGTATCCAGAGGGCAACCTGGTACGTTGGAAGGGTTGTAGCCCTGAGAAAAAACTTTCGGCTCTTTCAAAATTCATCATTCTCCTTGGTTAGTGAAAATCTTCCACCTCCAGAGAGAGGCCTAAAGCAGGTCCTCTGTTCTCCTGCCAATAATACAGACGCAGGAAAGAATTTGCAATACATTTTTCTAAAAAGCTTCCGACGCATTTAGGAGACCTGGACTGGTTTTTACATTTTCTTTTACCTCATGCCAACTTTCAAGCATGGTGGTGGAGGGGAGATGATTTGGGTTTGTTTTGCAGCCACAGGACCTGGGCACCTTGCAGTCATTGAGTCAACCATGGACTCCTCTGTATACCAAAGTATTCTAAAGTCTAATGTAAGGCCACCTGTCTGACAGCTGAAGCTTAGCTGAAATTGGGTCATTCAACAGGACAATGATCCCAAGTGCATCACTGAATGCCTGAAAAATAAAAGAATCAAGGTGTTGCAATGATCCAGTCCAAGTCCAGACCCGATTGAAATGCTGTGGTGAGACCTTAAGAGAGCTGTGTATAAAAAATGCCTGGAAACCTCAATGAACTGAAGCAACTCTGTAAATAAGAGTGGGCCAAAATTTCTCCTCAATGATGTGAGAGACTGATGAAGTTATTGTTGCTAAAGGTGGTTGTACAAGTTATTGGATCATAAGGTGTACTTAGTTTTGCACACACGGCTTCTCCATTTTGACTTTGTTTGTAAAACATAATAATAACACGGTGTCGTATGACATGTGACGTTGTTCTTCTGCGGTTGTATTTACCTAATTCTAAGACGTGCTGAGAACCAGATGATTTTTTTATGTCCATAGAATTCGAAGAGGGTGTACTTTCTTTTTCAGATGACTCTATATGAGCATATTGGACATTCCATTCCAAATCCATGGCCAGTAATAGTAAAGATCAAGTGAGGTTCTCTTCTCTGATCAGGATCTCAACTGCAGAGGTTAGGCTGGCCAGTGTATCACACTATGAGAGACACACAACTCTGTTATGTTATATAAGGGATGTAACGGTGATTCAGGTACAGTTCCACAACATACACCCTATGATTATTGAGAGCGATCGCATGAACTGTGAAACACCTTACACCGAGGGGAATTTCACAACATTGAGTCATGCACAGTCTATTGCTGCGTTACCTCATGCAGGCAACTCAGTGTGTTTAGCTTGGCAAACAGACTTACCTCCAGCTAAACACATTCACATTCATCAAATAAGAGCATTCAACAAAAGCGTGGAGGACATCAGTGAGAAGCTGCACCGTCAGCCTGTGTGCCAGCACAGAATTAATGCGTTAACGCGTTTCCGGGGTTACGCCCCCTTCGTCAGATGTTCTGACGAAGGGGGCGTGACCCCACAAACGTGTTAACGCAGGCATTCTGTGCTGGCACACAGGCTGACTGTGCAGCTTCTCACTGATGTCCTCCACGCTTTTGTTGAATGCTCGTATTTGATCCACCATTGTGAGTATGTTTCTACTCTGTTTTGCTGCCTTTTAATATTAAAAACAATCTGCACTAGGGTGGGCGCCCTTCTCTTTTGTTTTCTCATAGTGTTACAGTTCCCCTGGCTGAAGTGGGGCAGCGCCCCTAGTAATCCTTTCACATGCACTTTTCGGTTGATGGTCCTATTTGGCGCTTTTGATTTGTGTATTCGGAACCAGTTTTAATGTATACACATGTCACAAGCGGCAACTGTCACAGGTGATCAGGTGACAGCTGCTGCATGTAAACGCCTGCACACCGCATGCAATCATATGTGAAAGGATTACATGCAGTTAGGAATCAATCACTCTCCCAGGATACACAATTGTGTATCCAGGGAGAGTGATTGTTTTTGTAACTGCATGTAATCATATCACATACCATGACATGCGGTATGCAGGCGTGTACATGCAGCGGCTTTCACCTGATCATTAACTTGAATGGCTGACAGTTGCTGCATGTAAACGCCAGATTAGGGATTCCTGCTGCAGGAAAACGCAAGTTTGTGACACAGGAATCCCTAATCGCACCTGAAATATAGGGGACCCCCCCATTCCAATCCCCCCCGCACACATAATAATACACCCCCACAGGGTACTAGGGGGCTTACCTATCCTCGGGGTGGCCATGTACGGCGGGGGGCACGGGTTCCCCTTCCTGGCAGGACCCCTGGCACCGGGATTGCGGGTACGCATGCGCGGAATGCGCGACGAGTGCTCGTGCGCGGTGGACAGGCTGCGTGCGCAGGCACGGGACGCGCGCGTAGTGCACCTGTTACTGGTGCCAGGTGTGATCCTTGCTGGGGGAGGTTCCCAGCACACACCCTCTGCCCCTCTCTCGCCATTGGCTCCTGATGGAGAGGCTACCTGGTTGCCTCGGTAGCCGGGGAGTGGTCTCAATCCTCCACTGAGTATAAAAGCCCAGTCAGAGCCCTGGCTCATTGCTGAGTTATTCTATCCCTATGGTGTGATCTCCCAGCTCCCTGTGCCTTGAACCTGTCTTTATTCCTGAACCTCTAATTGGAGTCCTGATTACCGACCCTTTGGCTTACCCTTCCGTTACTGAAACTAGCTGCCTGGCTCGACCCGGTTTGGACCTGACTATTCTTCTTGGATTTTCCCTGTGTACCACGACCTCGAACTTTGGCTTGCCGTCCCTGCCAAGGGGTTCCACTCACGGCCCAGCCGTGCCCCCCTGACATAATAACTCAGCCATACCATGGAACCCGCGGGGGCTGCCGAGGCGATCACCGCTCTGTCCCAGCGATTGGCGCCCATAACACAAGCCTTCCATGAGATGCAAGCCAGCCATGAACATCTGCTGCAGAGGATGAGCGCACAGGAGCGGCGTACCGCGGAGGCCACCGCACTGCCGCCCTCACCTCCCTCCACACCTCAACGCACACTGGAGGTGGTGACCAGCGAGCCAACGGTCGGCCTGCCAGAACGTTTTTCAGGGGATAGGAGGAAGTATCGCTCGTTTGTCATCTCTTGCGAGCTGCTGTTTTCCCTGAGGCCCTGCACTTACTCCTCCGATTTCATTAAGGTGCGGACCGCCATCTCCCTACTCTCCGGGCCCCCGCAGACCTGGGCTCACCAGCTGCTACATACCGACGATCCAGTACTGTTGTCCTGGGGGTCCTTTGTGGCAGCCATTCAGGCACTTTATGACGATCCTCTGCGTTCCTCCACTGCCAGGGGTATGCTACGCACGCTCCGACAGGGTAGACGACCCGTGGAGGAGTACATCACGGAGTTCGGAGAGGTCGCCCCGGATACCGGGCTCAACGACGTGGCCCTCATTGATCAGTTTTGGATCGGCCTGGCCGATCACCTGAAGGACGAGCTCGCTCGTATAGGAGTCCCTGACACTCTAGAGGAGCTGATTAAATCAGTCAACCATCTGGACCGTCGTTTCCGGGAACGGCGACAGGAAAGACAACACGCTCTGCCACCTACACGGCGCTCCGAACTCTTCCCGCTACCGGTTCCAGTACCTACCCCAGCAGCTGGAGAAACCGTCCAGGAAGAACCGATGCAGATCGGTATGGTCCGGGGTCCCCTATCAGCGGTCGAGAAGGAGAAAAGATGGGCCTTGCACATCTGCCTATACTGCGCCAAGCCGGGTCATGTACTGAAGGACTGCCCCATCAAACCGCCAGCAGGTAGGCTTGCTTACCCTGCTGTATGCCGGAATAAGCCTATGTATGACGTATGCCTATGTATCTCCCTGCAGCAGGACGGTGGTGGCATCGACCTCTCGGCTCTCATCGACTCTGGTGCTAGCAGCTGCTTTTTGGATCACGACCTCGCCTCCAGACTGAGGATTCTGCTGCACCCCAAGAAACACCCGTCTCTATTTCACATGGTGGATGGCAGCACGTTAAAGACGGGTCCCGTTGCCCTGGAGTCTCCGCCCATGTCTCTGTCCATTGGAAGCCACCACCACGAAGAGATCACATGGGACATAGTACCGTCTCCATTGTTCCCAGTCATACTGGGCATTCCCTGGCTCAGGAAGCACAACCCCCAAATCAACTGAACCACCGGACACGTCACATTCTGGTCCCCTTTCTGTTCCTCCCATGGCGTCCTCTCCGTTCCTGGCCCGCTGACGGCCCTGGGCAGGAGTACGCGGATGTCTTCGAGAAGACCGGAGCAGACACCTTACCCCCTCACAGACCCTACGACTGCCCCATCGACCTACTTCAGGGAGCTCCGTTGCCGCATGGGCGGCTATACAACCTGTCCGAACCAGAGACCAAGGCCCTGTGGGAATATATCGAAGAAAGCCTAGCGAAGGGGTTCATTCGCCCCTCTACCTCACCAGTGGGCACTGGTATCTTCTTCGTGGGCAAGAAGGACGGTGGTCTGCGGCCTTGTGTCGATTACAGAGCGCTGAACGACATCACAAGGAAGAACAAATACCCACTCCCTCTCATTCCTGACCTATTGGACAGATTGAAAGACGCCAGGATCTTCACAAAGATTGACCTTCGGGGGGCCTACAACCTCGTCCGCATCCGGGAGGGTGACAGTGGAAGACGGCCTTCCGATCTCGATTCGGTCATTACGAGCATATGGTGATGCCCTTTGGGCTCTGTAATGCCCCGGCCACGTTCCAGTGCTTCATCAATGACGTCTTTCGGGACCTCCTGGATACGTATGTGGTTGTGTATTTAGACGACATTCTCGTCTTCTCCCAGACACCTCAGCAACATGAGCGGCATGTAAAAACGGTCCTCCGCCGCCTCAGGGTCCACAGGCTCTACGTCAAGCTAGAGAAAAGTACCTTTGAGGCCTCCTCAATTGAGTTTCTCGGCTACATTTTGACGCCAGATCGATTAGAGATGGACCCCAAGAAGATCCGGGCCATCCTGGAGTGGCCCATCCCACGTAACAGGCGGATGGTCCAGCAATTTATGGGCTTCGCCAATTTTTACCGCTGGTTCATCCGCAATTTCTCTGCCATCTGCACTCCCATAACTGCCCTGACGGGTAGCAAAGTTCCCTTCGTGTAGACCCCCGCAGCCCACAAGGCCTTTCAACATCTTCAGAGACTGTTCACCCAGGCTCCAGTCCTGGCACAACCCGACGCCTCTCTCCCCTTTTACTTGGAGATCGACGCCTCCGAAAAGGCCATCGGGGCCATCCTCTCGCAAAAGCAAGGGGAGAAACAACTCCTACACCCCGTGGCATTCTACTCTAGTAAACTTACCTCAGCTGAATGCAACTGTGACGTGGGAGAGAGGGAGCTACTCGCCATAAAGAATGCCCTGGAAGAATGGAGGCACCTGCTCGAGGGTGCCAGACACCCAGTGACGGTATATACCAATCACCGTAACCTGGAGTACTTGCGCAGTGCCAAACGCCTGCAGCCACGGCAAGCCAGGTGGGCCCTCTTTTTCTCCCGCTTCAATCTGCAGATAACATTCAGACACGGCTCAAAGAATGGAAAAGCTGACGCCCTTTCTCGCCTCCACGACACCGAGACCACCCTCACACCTCCAGAACCCATATTGCCCAAGGCATACTTCCTGGCTACTCGGCACTCCTT
>NW_017309389.1:26488-34259 GCF_000935625.1 Nanorana parkeri
TTTAACTTCCCGCGCCCCATAGAGTGCCCATTCTTCAGCACCATCATGACCACCCTACAGCGGGTCATCGGGGTATACGCAACACTCTGGAGTGCATACAAAGATGGTTTTGGTGGCCCTCTCTGGCAGCGGACATATGGTCCTTTGTAGGCTCCTGCTCTGTCTGCACAAGAAACCCGCCTCCAAGCCCGTAGGGCTGCTGCAACTCTTACCTGTGTCTACCTCGCCATGGAGGGATCTTGCCATGGACTTTATTGTGGAACTCCCCCCTCACAGGGCCATACCACGATCATGATTGTGGTGGATCGGTGTACCAAGATGGCACACTTCATACCGACCGCCGGCCTCCCGACTGCCCAACTCACCTCAAAGCTCTTTCTTCAACACATATTTCGGCTAAACAGGCTCCCCTCTTCCATTGTTTCTGACAGGGGCTCTCAGTTTACCTCACGTTTCTGGGCTCAGTTCTGCCGCAGCCTCCACATTACCCGTAACCTGTCTTCCGCTTACCATCCCCAGTCCAACGGGCAGACGGAGAGGACGAATCAGACGCTAGAGCAGTATCTCCGCTGTTATTCCTCCCACCTACAGGATGACTGGGTGGCTCATCTTCCTTTGGCGGAATACGCCTACAACAACCAGCTGCATACCTCCACCGGATTCTCCCCCTTCTACGCCAATTACGGCTACCACCCGTTGTCGCTCCCGGACCTTCCTCTGGACATTCCGGTGCCTGAGGTGGCTCAACGCCTCCGTCATCTCCACGGGCTACTGCGCACCCTGGTACGGAGGCTCCGGACCACGCAACGGCAACAAAAGGTGCAGGCGGATTGCCGACGCGCGGACTCCCCCAAATACAAAAGTGGGGATAAGGTGTGGCTCTCCACGCAGCATCTCAGGCTCTCCTGCCCTTCCAAAAAACTGGGGCCCCGCTATCTCGGTCCTTTCACAATCATCGACATGGTCAACAACGTTGCTGCACGGCTGCGACTACCGGCGTCCCTTGGCATCCACCCATGCCCCGGCCACGTTCCAGTGCTTCATCAATGACGTCTTTCGGGACCTCCTGGATACGTATGTGGTTGTGTATTTAGACGACATTCTCGTCTTCTCCCAGACACCTCAGCAACATGAGCGGCATGTAAAAATGGTCCTCCGCCGCCTCAGGGTCCACAGGCTCTACGTCAAGCTAGAGAAAAGTACCTTTGAGGCCTCCTCAATTGAGTTTCTCGGCTACATTTTGACGCCAGATCGATTAGAGATGGACCCCAAGAAGATCCGGGCCATCCTGGAGTGGCCCATCCCACGTAACAGGCGGATGGTCCAGCAATTTATGGGCTTCGCCAATTTTTACCGCTGGTTCATCCGCAATTTCTCTGCCATCTGCACTCCCATAACTGCCCTGACGGGTAGCAAAGTTCCCTTCGTGTAGACCCCCGCAGCCCACAAGGCCTTTCAACATCTTCAGAGACTGTTCACCCAGGCTCCAGTCCTGGCACAACCCGACGCCTCTCTCCCCTTTTACTTGGAGATCGACGCCTCCGAAAAGGCCATCGGGGCCATCCTCTCGCAAAAGCAAGGGGAGAAACAACTCCTACACCCCGTGGCATTCTACTCTAGTAAACTTACCTCAGCTGAATGCAACTGTGACGTGGGAGAGAGGGAGCTACTCGCCATAAAGAATGCCCTGGAAGAATGGAGGCACCTGCTCGAGGGTGCCAGACACCCAGTGACGGTATATACCAATCACCGTAACCTGGAGTACTTGCGCAGTGCCAAACGCCTGCAGCCACGGCAAGCCAGGTGGGCCCTCTTTTTCTCCCGCTTCAATCTTCAGATAACATTCAGACACGGCTCAAAGAATGGAAAAGCTGACGCCCTTTCTCGCCTCCACGACACCGAGACCACCCTCACACCTCCAGAACCCATATTGCCCAAGGCATACTTCCTGGCTACTCGGCACTCCTTACTTGAGGAGATCAGACGGGCCAGCAGGCATGCTCCATCTTCCCCTGAAACTGGGGCTCCGCTATCACCACCAGCAAATCTATGTGCCCACGCCCCAGCGAGTGCCCATTCTTCAGCACCATCATGACCACCCTACAGCGGGTCATCGGGGTATACGCAACACTCTGGAGTGCATACAAAGATGGTTTTGGTGGCCCTCTCTGGCAGCGGACATATGGTCCTTTGTAGGCTCCTGCTCTGTCTGCACAAGAAACCCGCCTCCAAGCCCGTAGGGCTGCTGCAACTCTTACCTGTGTCTACCTCGCCATGGAGGGATCTTGCCATGGACTTTATTGTGGAACTCCCCCCTCACAGGGCCATACCACGATCATGATTGTGGTGGATCGGTGTACCAAGATGGCACACTTCATACCGACCGCCGGCCTCCCGACTGCCCAACTCACCTCAAAGCTCTTTCTTCAACACATATTTCGGCTAAACAGGCTCCCCTCTTCCATTGTTTCTGACAGGGGCTCTCAGTTTACCTCACGTTTCTGGGCTCAGTTCTGCCGCAGCCTCCACATTACCCGTAACCTGTCTTCCGCTTACCATCCCCAGTCCAACGGGCAGACGGAGAGGACGAATCAGACGCTAGAGCAGTATCTCCGCTGTTATTCCTCCACCGGATCAACAACCAGCTGCATACCTCCACCGGATTCTCCCCCTTCTATGCCAATTACGGCTATCACCCGTTGTCGCTCCCAGACCTTCCTCTGGACATTCCGGTGGCTGAGGTGGCCCAACGCCTCCGTCATCTCCACGGGCTCCTGCACACCCTGGTACGGAGGCTCCGGACCACGCAACGGCAACAAAAGGTGCAGGCGGATTGCCGACGCGCGGACTCCCCCAAATGCAAAAGTGGGGATAAGGTGTGGCTCTCCACGCAGCATCTCGGGCTCTCCTGCCCTTCCAAAAAACTGGGGCCCCGCTATCTCGGTCCTTTCACAATCATCGACATGGTCAACAACGTTGCTGCACGGCTGCGACTACCGGCGTCCCTTGGCATCCACCCTGTATTCCATGTCTCGTTACTGAAGCCACACAGTGCCAACACCTTCATGGGTCGGGAGCCTATTCCTCCTCCTCCCATTCGGGTGGATAACCATGATGAATATGAAGTCCAGGAGGTCCTAGACTCCCGCAGACGGCGTGGAGGTCTAGAGAACCTCATCCACTGGAAGGGGTACGGTCCCGAGGAGCGTTCCTGGGAGCCTTCAGGTAATGTCCACGCGGCGGCCAAGGTCCGTGCATTTCATCGAGCTCACCCTGACCGGCCTTCCCAGGTTCGCGTCCGGAGGCCGCTCCTTGGTGGGGGGCTCTGTCAGGGTACTAGGGGGCTTACCTCTCCTCGGGGTGGCCATGTGCGGCGGGGGGCACGGGTTCCCCTTCCTGGCAGGATCCCTGGCACCGGGATTGCGGGTACGCATGCGCGCAATGTGCGACGAGTGCGCGGTGGGCAGGCTGCGCGCGCAGGCATGGGACGCGCGCGTAGTGCGCCTGTTACTGGTGTCAGGTGTGATCCTTGCTGGGGGAGGTTCCCAGCACACACCCTCTGCCCCTCTCTCGCCATTGGCTCCTGATGGAGAGGCTACCTGGTTGCCTCAGTAGCCGGGGAGTGGTCTCAATCCTCCACCGAGTATAAAAGCCCAGTCAGAGCCCTGGCTCATTGCTGAGTTATTCCTTTCCCTATGGTGTGATCTCCCAGCTTCCTGTGCCTTGATCAATAAAAATACAAAGCGCTAAAGGTAAAGTTGCTAAATAATGTGTACCAAGGTGAAAAATAGGTTTTCAGGCAAACCGGCCTGGAGCCTATTTATATGTGTTAGATGTGACTAAGAATCACTATAAACGTGCTGTAATATAGATAAAACATAAAAACCAATCCAAATGAAAAAAAAAAATCATATAAAAGTCTTATAAAAACATCAAAAAGTATTCCCTATGTAAAAAGTTCAGTGAACGGTGAACACCGCATGCAAGCAAAGATAGCAGTGTGTTTACAGGTGATCCAAACTGTCCCTCTCGGGTGGGTACTCACCAAATAGAAGTTGGTCAAAAAAGCTCTTAGTGAGTAATGGCGTAGTTGGACTTGAGCGCAAATGTATTCTCTACGGGTCCCGGCAGACGAACACTTGGCTTTCTCCCCGATGACGCTGGCTGTATCTCAGGGATGAGGAGATCGATCCTTTCAGACGCGGTGTTAGCAAAGTGCTTTGTCATGGTCCCACAGAGTTTTAGAGACGAACAAAGAAGAGAACCTTCATAGCGTAGTATGTAAAACCATGAACTTTTATTCAAATACGGCTCACAAGGCAAAAAATTCCGGCCGGCTAGAGCAGCTCAGGAACAAACGTAAAAACCTTGTGTCTAACAAACTAGCATCTGCCCTCCTTGACGCGTTTCGTCAGGTGACTTCCTCAAAAGGAAGGTAGATGCAAGAGACACGGGGTGAGTGATATAAAAACATTCCGCTAATTGGTCCTAATTAGAAGAGAACCAATTATCAAGCAGCGGAGAAAAAGTCTTTAGACAGAGACATCATTAGAAATTAAGGCTTATACATAGGACAGAAACATATCAAAACAATCAATCAATATCGTAGAAAACATATCAGCTAATATCAGAGAACATGGAACAATCATAAAAAAGTCATTATAAAATCATTATATTACAGTATCATATTATTGAAATAAGGCAGTCAATTAAATAAACCCAATATATAAGTTAAGATACGATTAAATTACAAAAATAGGGACTTGAGCCCCGATTAATAAAGTAATAGGCAATCAGAATGAACGGACAATCAAAATAAACCTAATCTGTGAACAAAACTAATCAAATTCAATAATAAACCGTTATTAGAAAAAATATTTAAACCGCTGTGATGGGGGGTGTGTATACTATGAAAACCCCACCAAAAATATAAATATAAAGTGTATAATTAGTCTCTAAAAAGAGGATGTTTATTAATGGTGTGTGCTTAAAGCATCATGAAACTAATATGCAAAAAGGTGAACTTAACAATAAATCTGGTCGTATAGAATTTATATTAGTAAAACACTAATAACGAAGTGATTAAGAATACATTGGAATGTGAACATAGGATAAAAACCAACAAGTGAGTGATTAATAATGATTATAAAAACAGGGGGAATGTTAAAAATTAGTAGTTAAAAATTAATAAAATTAGTTATTAGCAAGGAAACAGTTAAGATCGAATTCTATATTGAGTCCTCTGGGTACCATAGTGTCAAGAAGAAAAATCCATTTGGACTCATTTCTAGAAATGTCTCTAGTGAGATGGGAGCCTCTCCAATGATTTTTGATTTTATCAATCCCACAGATTTTTAAACCACTAGGGTCTTGGTTATGGACCAATTTAAAATGTCTAGAAAGGCTATGTTTTGTAAAACCCTTTTTGATGTTATTAACATGTTCTTCTATTCTTTTCTTAAGTTCCCTAGTGGTTCTCCCAATGTATTGGAGTCCACAGGGACACTCCAGAAGGTAAGTTACATAACGACTGGTACAGGAAATGAATTGTTTTATTTTGTATTCTTTATTAGTGGTGTTGGATTTAAAGGAGTTTCTTTTCGTTCTTAGTCCTGTAACTCTACAGCCTACACATCTTTTACAGGGGTAAAAACCGACCCCTTCAAAAAAAGAGACGGTGTGTTTGGGTGGATCAATAACATTTTTCGATATTTTGTCTCTTAAGGTGGGTGCTCTTCTGTAAATAATTCTGGGTTGAGAGGGGAGTAAGGTGATAAGTGTTTTATCCCTTTTGAGAATGCCCCAGTGCTTTTTAATAATACCTTCCAGATCGCGATGTTGTACTGAGTAATCTGTTATAAAAGATATTGGAAAAACATCAGTTTTCTTTTTTGGACCTTGATGTAATAGGACTCCTCTATCTAATTTCTCAACCTTATCCCTTATTTTGTGCAAATCATCTCTCCCGTAGCCCTTTTCAATGAACCTGTCCACCAAAACCTGGGATTGTGAATGGAAATCTGTCTGGTCAGTACAATTCCTCCTAATACGTAATAGCTGTCCCTTAGGGATAGCTCTCAGCCAGTGTGAATGGTGGCAACTTTGGATAGGAATGTATGCATTCTTATCGGTAGGTTTAAAATGAGTTTTGGTTTTGAAGTTATTTTCGATCTTAACGATCTCTAAATCTAAAAAATATACCATAGATTTATTTGTAAACCGTAAATTAAAATCATTGGTATTTAGACTATTAATGAAACATTCCAAAGAGGATGATGTCCCTTTCCAGATGATCAGGACATCGTCTATATAGCGTTTCCAGAGAATCAGTGATTCGATTGATTTACTAAAAATAAACTCCTCCTCCCACTGGGCCATATATAAGTTAGCCATACTAGGGGCAAATTTAGCCCCCATGGCTACGCCTTTCTCTTGTAAATAAAAGTTATTTCTATACCAAAAAAATGTCTTTGTCATAGCAAATTGGAGGCACTCTAAAATAAAATCGATTTGTTTAACCCTAAGGTTTCCGTATTTATAAAATGCCCACCTAATTGCTTTCAAACCTTTATTGTGGGGTATACAGGTATACAGAGAAGCTACATCTACAGTAGCCAGTATAATATCTTTATTAATCTCTTCTGTGAGGTTAGAGAGTATCTTCAACATATCCTTAGTATCTTTTAGATATGCTTCCGTCTTGGTTACCAGAGGCTGTAAATGATAATCAATATATTCCCCTAGTCGTGCTGTGAGGGAATCGATACCGCTAATTATGGGTCTTCCTGGGGGTTTTTCTTTATCCTTATGAATCTTAGGAAGGAAATAAATCGTAGGTAATTTACACACCGAAGGTAATAAGTATTCTTTTTCTTTTTTCGTTAGTAGTTCATTTTTATAACGCTTATTAATCAAAGATGTTAATTCCTTTTTACATTCATAAGTAGGGTTTTTCTTCAGAGGTTTATAAGTGTCCTTAGTTTGTAAAATATTTTCCATTTCCATCTCATAGTAAGTTCTGTTCATCACAACTACCCCTCCACCCTTATCCGCAGGCCTAATAACAATATCTTTTCTATTCTCAAGGGATTCAATTCCCTTGCTGATAGATTCTTTATTTTTAATATATTTGATATTTAGGGATCTGATGTCCTCTTCTACCAAGCTTTTGAATACTTCTATGAAGTGATTAGAGTTGTTTTTGGGATTGAAAACCAAATTGTTTTTTAGTGGTGTTTGAATATATTTTCTCTCTTGGGTGGTAGTATTATTAAATAGGGTCATGTTGGACGAGGAAGAGTAATATTTTTTTATATTTAATTTTCTAATAAATTTCTGGAGATCTACATAAGTGGAAAACTTATTAAGGTTGTGCACGGGGGCATATTTCAATCCCAAATTGAGGACCCTTTCTTCGTCAACACTTAGAGGGACCAAACTTAGATTGAAAATACCTCCTGTTACCAGGTTCTGTTGTTTCCTGTTAAGTAATTTCTGTCCCCATCTGCAGCCCCTCCTCGTGGTCTTTGGTTTCTGAAGTAGGGTCTCTGATTTCCATAGGGACCCTTCCTTCCCCTTCCCCTTGTATATGTTTGGTCTCCCCAGTTTTTCCTGTGCCTTGAACCTGTCTTTATTCCTGAACCTTTGCTTGGAGTCCTGATTACCGACCCTTTGGCTTACCCTTCCGTTACTGAAACTAGCTGCCTGCCTCTTCTTGGATTTTCCCTGTGTACCACTGTGACGGACCCCCGTACTCAGGATGAGTATGTCC
>NW_017309389.1:39012-40750 GCF_000935625.1 Nanorana parkeri
TGAGAACTCCGCCCAGTCTGGTGATGTCACAGGGGGAGGAGAGATGGGATTGGTGGAATATTAAGCTAATAGGATGAGGCAGTGGGTGGGGCTTTAGTTTTTTCTACAATAAATGAAAGTGAGATTTCTCCCTCTGTTACTCACTGATCACTGTGATTGGGTAGAATGTCTGTGCAAATAGTGGAGGAACAATGTAGGGGAGGAGCCTACATGCTGAGGCTATCGTAGCAAGTCTGGATCGGCTTCCGGCTGAGGAGACGGAGTGCTTGATTCCAGTTGTCCAAGAGATGTAGAACCAGCTGAGGTTTAGTGACTGAATATTCGTTTTTAATGTAAGTGTTCTGATTTTATGTGAATAAATCATAATTTGGGAATTTTACACTTTGTGCGACTCTGGTTTTCTATTTTGGGGGAAAATGAGAGAAATCTGAGAGAGATCCTGTGCAGACTAACCTTTCCAGCTGTCGGTGATCTGGTGGAGAGGGAGACATTTGAAGCGAGGGGAGCGTACAGAGCGTTAATAAACCATTTAGGTGTTCTGAAGGATCTGGTGAGGGTGCTAGTGATTTGGATTTTTTTGCAGGCATTATTTATTATCAATTGATTTATTTGGAATCAAGTGGTTAAAACAAATATATCACGATTCATTACGGAATTTGGTCATCACTATTCAATGGACATTTTATATGTAAAGGACACTGGACATGTGCAAGGAAAAATGTTTCCATTCGTTTCATCTTAGAAAACAAATTTCTCTGCTGTTTTGGATTCGGAGGCAAAGAGCCTCCGAATCAGTACACTGCAAATGCAGAAAGAGTGGCGGCCATGTCAGCCGCCGGTGCATTTTGTGCTTCCGTGGCGCCAGCTTTGAGTGTATCTTAGTATACACCAAGATGGCGGAGCCCATAGGGGGCTGCCGAGGCGATCACCGCTCTGTCCCAGCGATTGGTGCCCATAACACAAGCCTTCCATGAGATGCAAGCCAGAAGAGCAACTAAACTAATTAAGTGGCTGGAGGACCAAAGCTATTAGACGAGGTTGCTAAATTTAAATTTGTTCACGCTGGAAGTGAGGAGATTAAGAGGGGACATGATTTTAATGTACAAGATGTTCAATGGTGATAGCAACACCAGGAATAAACTTTTTACTGTAAACTCCATAACAAGGACTAGGGGCCACCAGCTAAAACTGGTGGAGAAAAGATTTAACCACAAGGGGGGTCAGGGATTCTTTTCAGTTAGAGCGGTTACACTTTGGAACTCTCTGCCACAAGCAGTGTATCAGCTGAGAATATTGATTCTATAAAAAATCAATGAGATATCATCCTCAGAGACCGTAACATACAGGGGTACAGGTCCTCATAAATACTAGACCACATAGGGACTCACATGCACACACTACACAGACACATAAAAGTGGAACTTGATGGACCTGTGTCTTTATTCAACCTCCAATACTATGTAACCAAACATGATATCGATTGGATACTTAGATCACCTAGTAGATAAAGTCCTGAGTGAGATCTCCAGGAGGGCAGAGCGGGTCTCCTTCTCTGTGTCGGATATGATCCGTGAGCTGGAAATAAAGAAGGACGAGCTGTCCAGGAAGATGCGTGACATTGAGGAGCTGTGTAACATGACGGATCCACTGACTGTCTTACAGAAATCAGACACAGGTGACTTGTGTGATACTGAGGATGGAGATGATGAGGACAGAGAGAGACATGATAGACTCCTCC
>NW_017309389.1:41648-54331 GCF_000935625.1 Nanorana parkeri
TGACTGTCTTACAGAAATCAGACACAGGTGACTTGTGTGATACTGAGGATGGAGATGATGAGGACAGAGAGAGACATGATAGACTCCTCCATGATGGAGGGGGTCTGGATGTGGCTGGGCTCTCACACACATTACACACATTATCTGATATAATAACAGAGGTAAATGTATTCTTCTATATACAGGAAGCTGAAGACATATTACTGGATGTGAGCACAGCTCATAATGATCTACAGATATCAGATGACAGGAAAACTGTATCCTGGTCAGATATAAACCAGAATCGCCCAGAAACTCCAGAGAGGTTTCAGTATCCTCAGGTGTTGAGCAGTCGGAGTTTCTCCTCAGGGCGACATTACTGGGAAGTGGATGTCGGGGAGTCAGATGATTGGATAGTCGGGATGTGTTACCCCAGTATAGAGAGGAGAGGAGGATTACCGTCAATGATTGGATGGAATAAGAAGTCCTGGGGTTTGTACAGGAATCGTGATCAGTATGGGGTGATACATGACAGTAATGAGATCTTCTTACCCCCCAATATCTCCAGTACCAGAGTCAGGATATATCTGGATTATGAGGCCGGGCGGATCTCCTTTTATGATCTGTGTGACCCGATCCGACACCTCCACACCTTCACCTCCACCTTCACTGAGCCAGTGATTTATTTGGGGCTGGTTAGTGTGTTAGTAAGTGGGGGTGCAGTTTTGTGTTCTAATTGATCAGTTTGGGGGGGCTTTTGGGGTTTCAGAGAGTGGCCCCAAGCCCTAAAGTATGTGGAGAAAAATGGGGGGAGGGGCGTTCTGTGTGCCACCCTAATTTCTCCAAAATTTGCATGATGATAGCAGAAATGATCAGATTTGAATCTGGTGAGCACTCGGCATTCATGGGAGGTAATACACCTGACAAAAGAATAGGTAAAAATCGGCACTCGTATGTGGGTCCATCCATTCAATACTTTATTTGCAAAAAGGCATAAAAGCAGCCAACAAACAAATGCTAACATGTTTCGACCCCCAAACTTGGCCTTAGTTGTAGCAAGGAAAACCTCAAAATGACATATCTTAAGTACTATAGTTCTTATAGTCCTCATAGGGTGGAATTATGGTACTTAAGATATGTCATTTTGATGTTTCCTTGCTACGACTGAGGCCAAGTTTGGGGGTCGAAACATGTTAGCATTTGTTTGTTGGCTGCTTTTATGCCTTTTTGCAAATAAAGTATTGAATGGACGGACCCGCTTACGAGTTCCGTTTTTTGTAACCTATTGTTGAATGAAGGTTCTGGCGGAAGCTTTACGGGGCACCGAGGTTCCAGCAACCGTATTGGAGACAGGAGGGTAGAGCTGCTTCATGTTCCTCAATTGCTACTCGTCAAAAGAAAACAGTCAGCTCAAGAACCTTTGACACAAAGAAGATCGGCTAGAAAGACAGACCCGGAGAGACTGAGCGGAGGGGCTACATGACTAGGGGGAGGAATAGTCCCGGGAGAAAGAGTTAAAAATAAAATAGGAACAGCTGCTCTTATCTGATTGGACGTGGGAGTCAGGTGTCCGGGGAGGAGCAGCATGGGAAGGATCTGCGAGGGCTGAGGGACGTCCTCTTTCAGGAAAGCAATGAACGAAGCAGGTTGTCCCACCCTCCCTCCCTGAATCTTGTAGTATGGGGGTTGTGGGGTTCTTTTGTCACGGCAGCTTGGCGGGTTAGGGGGTCTTTGGGGGGTCTACAAAAAATCGGAGTGGATTACAAAATGGGGGGCCATCAGCTGGTATGGGTGCTTCCCCCCTGTTGGTGTCCGGAATTGCAAGGGGCGGGGCCTGGCCCCTTAGGAACCTGGAAGTAGGAAGTGTCCTCGAGCTGGTTGTGGTGAGGCTGGGGACATGGGTGGAGTCTTAGGAGAGGCCTTTTTGGGCTGTTGGGCACCCAAAGACCCCTTCTCAGGTCAACAATTGTTTACAGTATTATTGGTGTATATTATTTGGTTTATTATTTTTGGTTATTGTTAAAGTTGTTTGGTTTAATAAAAGGGGCCGCTGTGGCCGTTAAAATCCATGTCGCGCAGTCCGAGTGTTTATTGGGGTTTTAACGGAGGGACGAAAATTGACGAATCCATCAGTCAAGCAATGCAGCAATGTCATAAACCTCTATTAAGCCCGAGATTCTTGGTGGCTCTGTCCTAAATGTGTTGTAAAGCAATCTGTTGTATTCTTTTGACCTATTACCCATTATTCCTGCTGAGAAGGATTTACATTCATAAACAATGGTTACACTAACGTATAGGAAAATAACAATCAGTTGGACACACACACACACACACACACGTATATTACCAGGTTCAGCAGGCTTATGGAGCACAGTAGATCTTCAAGGCAATATTTTTATTAGATTTATATTATATTTTGTCTCTAACGAATAGTAATTTAATTCTATGCAATAATGTTGGTTGTCAAATTGTGCAATCTAGTCAGATGAAAATATAGCAGCATTTAGAATTTTCCTGCTGGGGGGGTTCCTGCTGAAACATAACAAAACACCCCATCAGCACATGCCTCAGACCTTTTCAATTGGTTGTATTATTTCTGTAAATTCCCTCTCCAGGAGATAGAAAATATGGCTGCATTTGAACAAGTGACATTTGGATATACTAGATTGGACTTACTCTGCAAGCAAAATTGGTCTTTTTTTTTTAAAGGAGAGACTGAGCGGGGGGGCTACATGACTAGGGGGAGGAATAGTCCCGGGAGAAAGAGTTAAAAATAAAATGGGAACAGCTGCTCTTATCTGATTGGACGTGGGAGTCAGGTGTCCGGGGAGGAGCAGCATGGGAAGGATCTGCGAGGGCTGAGGGACGTCCTCTTTCAGGAAAGCAATGAACGAAGCAGGTTGTCCCACCCTCCCTCCCTGAATCTTGTAGTATGGGGGTTGTGGGGTTCTTTTGTCACGGCAGCTTGGCGGGTTAGGGGGTCTTTGGGGGGTCTACAAAAAATCGGAGTGGATAACAAAATGGGGGGCCATCAGCTGGTATGGGTGCTTCCCCCCTGTTGGTGTCCGGAATTGCAAGGGGCGGGGCCTGGCCCCTTAGGAACCTGGAAGTAGGAAGTGTCCTCGAGCTGGTTGTGGTGAGGCTGGGGACATGGGTGGAGTCTTAGGAGAGGCCTTTTTGGGCTGTTGGGCACCCAAAGACCCCTTCTCAGGTCAACAATTGTTTACAGTATTATTTGTGTATATTATTTGGTTTATTATTTTTGGTTATTGTTAAAGTTGTTTGGTTTAATAAAAGGGGCCGCTGTGGCCGTTAAAATCCATGTCGCGCAGTCCGAGTGTTTATTGGGGTTTTAACGGAGGGACGAAAATTGACGAATCCATCAGTCAAGCAATGCAGCAATGTCATAAACCTCTATTAAGCCCGAGATTCTTGGTGGCTCTGTCCTAAATGTGTTGTAAAGCAATCTGTTGTATTCTTTTGACCTATTACCCATTATTCCTGCTGAGAAGGATTTACATTCATAAACAATGGTTACACTAACGTATAGGAAAATAACAATCAGTTGGACACACACACACACACACACACGTATATTACCAGGTTCAGCAGGCTTATGGAGCACAGTAGATCTTCAAGGCAATATTTTTATTAGATTTATATTATATTTTGTCTCTAACGAATAGTAATTTAATTCTATGCAATAATGTTGGTTGTCAAATTGTGCAATCTAGTCAGATGAAAATATAGCAGCATTTAGAATTTTCCTGCTGGGGGGGTTCCTGCTGAAACATAACAAAACACCCCATCAGCACATGCCTCAGACCTTTTCAATTGGTTGTATTATTTCTGTAAATTCCCTCTCCAGGAGATAGAAAATATGGCTGCATTTGAACAAGTGACATTTGGATATACTAGATTGGACTTACTCTGCAAGCAAAATTGGTCTTTTTTTTTTAATTCAGATTTTATTTATGCTTTTTTTTCATATCATTGTACAACACCTAAAGGTGGCCATACACTGTACAACTGTACAACCATCGCAAGACCTTAGTCTTGCGATGGTTGTAAAGTGATTAAAAAAACGTACGATCTGCCCATCTTGGACAGGCAGATCGCACTCTCGACCATCGCAAGACCGCCCCCCTGAGGGGCGGGCTTCCGATGACCGCAATGCTGAACGGGCAGTGTGCGCGTGCGCACACCGGCCCGTTCGGCATTTGTCTTCCGAGCACCGTTCTAACCAGCCGAAAATCGTACGATTCTCGGCTGGTTTTCTAACGTGCTCCTTAGACAAAAGACGTGCGACTGTACTGTAGAAACTGCCGCACGTCTTCGTTCACACTGCTCGATTCTTGTACGATTGCGGGATTTCCCGTGATTCTCGTACGAGAATCGAGCAGTGTATGGGCACCTTTAGAAACAAAGACAACGAAAATACACTAACACACAAAAAAAAGAGAAAAAAAAAGATAAAAGTTTCCAGAGGGTCATTACACGGGACTAATATTAAAGTGACATTAAAGGCAACTTTTTTTTACCCCTCCCCCCAATGTTAATGTCAGCACTTACCTTAAATGAGTTCTCTTATTCCGATCTTTTTTCCTGATGTTTTCAGCCTTCTCTCCAGCGCTGAGGCGGGTCTCCGATCCAGCACTGACTGCTCTGGGCTTGCTGGCACTTCCTGTCCCACGGTGTCTGCATGCGGGTGTACGCGTCTAGCACAGCACTGTGCTGGAACTCCTATGACAGCTGAGAGGGGAAGACTGCTCTCCTCTCTTACTGTTTACATGGAGTGGCAGGGTTAGTTCGATTCTAAGGCCTTGTGGGGAATCCGACCCTGCTTACATGTAGTATGTTAGGATTGTCAGGCCCACGAAAGCAAAATAAGAAAAGTGGCCCCATGGGATTGTGGCCCCTATCACCCATGTGTTCATCAATCTAATTATATCCAATAGAGGTGTGTGGTGACTGTCATGTACCTGTCTCTGGGCCGGCTTTGCTGGTTCTTTCTGCTTTGTCTTTCAGGTGACAAGCTGCCTGCTGTTGCTAGGAAGATTTACCTCAGTTGCTGGGCAGACCTTCAGTCAAGCGCTGACTGCTCTGGGCTTGCTGGCACTTCCTGTCCCACGGTGTCTGCATGCGGGTGTACGCGTCTAGCACAGCACTGTGCTGGAACTCCTATGACAGCTGAGAGGGGAAGACTGCTCTCCTCTCTTACTGTTTACATGGAGTGGCAGGGTTAGTTCGATTCTAAGGCCTTGTGGGGAATCCGACCCTGCTTACATGTAGTATGTTAGGATTGTCAGGCCCACGAAAGCAAAATAAGAAAAGTGGCCCCATGGGATTGTGGCCCCTATCACCCATGTGTTCATCAATCTAATTATATCCAATAGAGGTGTGTGGTGACTGTCATGTACCTGTCTCTGGGCCGGCTTTGCTGGTTCTTTCTGCTTTGTCTTTCAGGTGACAAGCTGCCTGCTGTTGCTAGGAAGATTTACCTCAGTTGCTGGGCAGACCTTCAGTCAGCTGAGCACAGGATTGGTGACAGACTTTTGGCGGGAAAACAGCTGACCAATGAGTGTAACCTTTCCCCTCTATAGTCACTCCTGTCAGTGGGCGGGATCAGCAGTTACCTCAGGACTGCCAGCTGAACTCACCTCTGGATTATCTTCAGTCTCCCTTTTGGATCTTTGCACCTGCTCACAGCCCGGAACGGATCACTGACTTCAGCGTGACTTCAGAGGGCGGATTCTCCTGATGGATGGACCGGCTCAGACATTTGTAACTATTCCTGACTACAGCCGCCTCTTCCATTCCATCTGTGGCCCCTGCGCCTCTCATCCCTGATGTGCCAGCCTCAACCTGTGTACAGCATTGGGGCCTATACCTGAGGTCAGCCAGGAAACTCTTCATTTACCTGCAGGGGGTCTGGGATTTGTAGCAGGACTTTTAGGAGCAGCATTAGGACCTGTGACTAGGGAGGATCAGAGCATTGCAGTGCTGCGTGGTCGAGATCATTATCTGCGTGCTCATCACTCTCCAAGGGACTGCCGGGCAGAGGATTGTGAGGCCGGACCAGAAGTGCCTGAGTGTCACATAACCAATGGGACCGGGCTGCCACTAGGACTTGTCAGGGGTGTAGGACCGCAGACCTGAAGTGACAGAATGCAGGCCAGAGAGGGGGAGGGGCTACCAGGAAAGGCTAAGGTGGCCCAACTCTCCATCAGACACCCACAGCGCCAGTGTTCCTGCCACAGTGAGCGGGGTGGGCAGCGGATCTCATGCTGCTATCCTGGCCTGATAGCCTGAGCGTTAGAGGAGGGGCCTCTCTCCACCTGGACCCTCACTTTATCACAAGGGGTGAGCTGAGGTCTGAGGGCTGGGAATGTATTGCTCTGTGTCATTATCCTCCCTTTGTAAGGTGTAGTCTGTCAGCCAGCATTTAGCCACCCTTCCCTTTACCCTCATGTCTCCAGTGCTTCCCTTTCATGTTCATTCTCTCCTTCCCTTTACCCTCATGTCTCCAGTGCTTCCCTTTCATGCTCATTCTCTCCTTCCCTTTACCCTCATGTCTCAAGTGCTTCCCTTCCATGCTGGTACCCTGTGACTTCTTATCATTGTGTTTTCCTTTGTTGTAGCCGGTGCTGTGATGTCACGGTTTGTTCTCCTGTCCGGTATACAGACGGTCAGAGGTTGTAACAATTGTCGGGTTACGTCGTCATTCTCTCCTCGCTTTATCTCAATGACTTTGGATTTGCCCAGACAGTGTGATATGAGAACCTCCCTGATCTATCCCATCAGTCTGTACCCAGTCAGGTGTCCTTGTGCTGAATAGTTGGTGGTGGCTGTAGAGGAGATTGTACAATCAGATTGTGATGTGTGTGGTGAGCGTTAGGTAAATCTGGCTCAAAGTAATGATAGGTCAGTTTCAGTACATTTATCCTCAGAGACCTGAATTCTTTCTCTGCCCATCGTTGCGGCGGTATTCTTGTTCATACAGCGGGTTAGCGGCTATTCGAATCGGCCGTTCGCAGGGATAATTCGCAGGGGCATGTGGGCTGGAAGGGGGGTAGGAGGGGGAGAGGGGAAGGAGGTGGCATGCTTGCAGAGGGAAGTGTCGGTTAGCCACAAGCTGGCTATTGATATTGGCTGGTTTGTCATAGCATTTCTTGGTCACTAGGGGTCACTATAACCTCGTTAAACATACTCTGGATGCTGTGCTAAAAATGGTTACCATGGCAATTGTTGCACGAGGCGGCTAACGTATTCCTCTATCATTGTGTATGTCACATTAATACCATGCGTTATTTTCTTTATCATGCAGTGGTGGTGCCAGAGGGATTTCTGGGCGAAATTGCTGTTTTCATTCATTGTTCGTGTTACTCAGCAGATTTTCGTTCAGTAACTTCGGGTACAGTTCAGTTACATACAGTACATTCTTATTTTGGGTCTTTTTCATTCACATTTTGGTAGCACACGGCATATACAAAAAAAGAATAATAAAAAAAAAAGTGTTGCAGCCGTACAATTGCAGGTCAGGGTTCGTGTATGTGCATACGCTTGTTACGTTATTTCTCACCAGTTTTCATACGTCATTCGGTCTGTTTTCCACAATTCATATTCGTATCATTACCTGCCACGTCGGCAGGTACATCAGCCCCGAGTGCTCGTTTTGTAATTGACCTGCTACGTCTCAGGGCCTGTTCACATGATATCAGGTCCTGATCAGGGGCGGATCTGCAGACTGATGCAGTGCGTTTTTGCCACGTTTTTGTCGCGTTTTTGACGCGTTCCAGTAAAAAAAAAAAAAAAAAAATTTTTTTTTTTTTTTGGGCTGGAGTGGGGCTGTTAGTATGTTAGCTGCAGTGCAGTGCGTTTTTGATGCGTTTCTGATGCGTTCGCGTTTCCGGACCGTTTCCTGACCGTACAAAATGTGACATGCAGTATTTTTCTGTCGTAACCTGAACGGACTGCGCACGTGAGAACTGTAGCCCATAAAACACACAGGGATACATTTTGAGTGCAGCAGCGTACGGATCCGGTCAGCACACAAAACGGACGTCGTGTTAACAGGCCCTCAGTTTTATACTCGGGCTCGTTACATTCATACGTCAGTGGAAACTACGAACATACTTTTTCTCAGCCTCATTGGCAAGTTTTTCTACTTTTCAACGTTTGTTGGCAGGGGTGGGGGGTCTCGTTCCATCACTATTTGTTGTCGAGCACATGGGTGATTGTTGGTCACCAGCAGGCCCGGATCACCCACAAGGCCACGGAGGCCCCGGCCTCGGGGCGGCAGGGCGCAGCGGTGTCCTTGTGGGGAAGTTCCGGGCGCCGCGCGGTAAGTTGCTTTGTTCAAGCCAGACTAAATGTAGAGTGAGGGAAGCCGATTGTTCATTTACATGTGATCTCAGCGATGTCGCCGAGATCACATGTAAAAAGTCTGCAGCCTCCCCCCCCTGCACTTACCTCTCTCCTCTGGTTCCGTCCTCTGGGCTCCGCCGATGCTGTGAGCAGAGCAGGAAGGTTAAAACTAACCCTGCCGCTCCGTGTAGACAGTGAGTGGGGAGAGCTGCGCTAGAACTCCTGTATTGGAGGTGATAGGTTCAATAAAGAGAACCTGTCACCTCCAATTGCTATCACACAGGGGATTGTTTTCTCCTGTGTGATAGCAATAAAGTTAAGTGAATTTTTTTTTAAATTGATTAAAATTTTTTTTTTAAATAAAAATAAATAAATAAATAATATGAAATAATTAAATAAAAAAATAAAAAGGTGATTAAAAAGTAAAAAATAATATGAAACAAATTATTAAAAAATAAGAAATTATATTATTATATTATTTTATTATATTATACCCCCACCCGCCCATACCCTCTTTTTTCCATTTTTAGATCATTGGGTATGCCCCCTTTTAGGCATACTGTCCTAGACGGTCATGGCACACTTCAGACCAATGGTCATAGGGAGTAACTCATATCGTGGCCAGGCTCGGACCACAGCTACCCAAATGTTTATCTGTATAGGATTCTCTCCCTATACATGTAGCGTCGCATTACTTACGATCGGTGCAATCAGTCTTTACCAAATTTATATGGGCTCATAAACGCCCTGGGATGAAACTACGTACACTTATGACTCCCTGGACCAGTGGGGGGAGTGGCTCTACCAGACATTATCAAGTACAGGTTAGCCTGTCATCTATCCAGAATAGTAGACTGGAGCAGACATAGCTCTTCTAAAATATGGGAGCAACTGGAACAATCATATTCTCCTTTTCCCTTGCAAGGTTTACTTTGGCGCCCGATAGAAGATGCGATCCACCCAGCTCTTAAAAATCACCCTCTTATCGGTACTTCTTTGAAACTCGGTCGTACAGCACTGAAATATTTTTGCTTGACCTCATTCCCATCCCCGCTTCTCCCCATATTGGGGAATCCTAAATTTGAGCCCAGAATACCAAACTCATCCTTTACTTACTTCCGTGCACACGGTAAACTTACAGCAATGCATTATTGTTCGGACTCTACTTGGCCTTCTGTGGCAGACCTGACGGCTCCAGAGGGCCCATTTCGATTATCTTTTTGGCCGGCCCTACAATTACGCCACTTTCCAAGTACTCTCCCTACTGCCTCTCACTTTTGCAGACCTCTGATGACATTTGAACGCTTTTGCTCTGACACCGGTTCTCTCTACAACATTCCCTGTCGATGACGTATAGATTGCTGGCTGAGACGGATGCAGCTTATCGTCCACATTTCATAACCCAATGGGAAAGAGAACTGTGGAAATTGTGCTCCCTGGAAGAACTGCGGAAGATGTATCTCTTCTCTTTGAAAACTTCAGTGTGCACCAGGATTCAAGAAAGTAACTATAAACTTCTCACGCGGTGCTACAGAGTACCAGTGCGACTTCAGCGGATTAACCCTCTTCTTTCAGATCGCTGCTAGAGATGTGAATCGGATCAAGGTACTCTGCTTCACATCTTCTGGACATGCCCTAAACTGTCCTCATTTTGGGACCAGGTCCATAAGATCCCTCAACAATTTACCGACTACAAAATACCACAAGACCCATCGTTCTTTTTACTACACACCAACACCATTCCTATAAAGTCGTACCAGAAATCGGTTCTGAGACACTTGATCAATGCTGCTAAGTATTGTATACCGGCCTGCTGGGAACAAACCACGCCTCCTTCCATCTTCATGTTGCTGCATACAGTCGAAGAAGGTATGATTCATTCCAGACAAGACTTTATGGAGATTTACAATAAAACCTGGTTTTATTGGCATATGTTCCTCTTCTTCGATGAAGGTAAGACCCTTCTCTCTAGTTCAGGATCCAGAGCACCTCCAGTTGGCGCTGGAGCCAGGACCGGCAGTTCCTGCACTCGCCTGCAGTTGTCTCCAGGCAGCCAGGAACTGTCAGGTATCAGACCACCACTGGGTGGTGCTGGAACCTGCGGCTCTAGTGCTCACCTGCGGGTGTCTCCCAGCTGCCAACAATTATCCACCATCTGGTGCTTCCTGGGAGGGTATATAATTCCTACCTGCAGTCAGGACTGTGGCTCAGTATCCTGTTACCTTTCCCTGACTGAGTTCTGAGCCCTGTTATCCGTTTGCAGTCCTGAGCCCTGTTACATGCTTGCAGTATCCTGTTACCTGCCTGTACCCTGACCCTCTGTCCCTTAGCTCCCCTGGTGTGGCCCAGCTTGAGTCCTGTTACCTGCCTGTACCCTGCCCCTTTGTCCCTTAGCTTCCCCTGGTCTTGCCCGGCTCCCTGGGTTTACCTGGTTTGTATACCCTGTTTGCATTTCCTGGGTTATTGTTTGAGACTTGTGGGGGTTGGTGGGGTTGTTGTGTTTTTGTGTTGTTGTTTAATAAACTGTGTGCCTATAACCTTATCTGGTGTGGTCATACTAATCACCAGGACCTAACCCCTGCCTTTGTACCTTGCTTTGTATACCTGAATTCACCAATAAACACAGTGTATAGTGTATAGTAGGCATACACTTTATATAAACACACCCCATTTCTGCATGACACAGCCACACAAACATTACACCTCAGTGCACTTAGTGTGCCGTGTTTCTTCTCTACACCCGTCTGTCCCTCTTTATCTCTGTTCTAATGTTGGGCGGAATGCTTATCTTTACTACTGTGATAAAACCTCCCTCTTCTGTACTCTGATCTCCGTGTCTGTTATTACTGATCCGGCCTCGCCCTGTGTAGGAGAATGTGACCAACCCAACTTCATTCTTCTCGTGTCAGAGACTCTCAACTTCACTTCCCTCTTCTGCTGTCAGCGATGGCGTCTGCTGATTTCAGTGCTGAGCTGGAATGTTCCGTCTGTCTGGACATTTATACAGATCCTGTAAACCTGAAATGTGGTCACAACTTCTGCCGGGCCTGTATTGATCGTGTGCTGGATACACAGGAGGAGTCTGGAGGTTATTCCTGTCCTGAATGCAGAGAGAAGTTCCAGGAGCGGCCTGCACTGCAGAGGAACATAACACTGCGTAACATAGTGGAGAGTTTCCTGTCTGCTCAGCCCGATCAGGAGGAGTCCGGGGTCTTCTGTACCTACTGTGTGGACTCTCCTGTACCTGCTGTTAGATCCTGTCTGCTCTGTGAGGTTTCTCTGTGTGATAAACACCTGAGAGTCCACAAGAAGTCTCCAGAACATGTCTTATGTGACCCCACCTTGTCCACGGAGAGCAGGAAGTGCTCCGTCCATAAGAAGATCCTGGAGTATTACTGCACTGAGGATGATACCTGCATCTGTATGTCTTGTTGTGTGATTGGAGGTCACATCGGCCATAAGATGGAGTCACTGGATGAGGCTTCTGGGAAGAAGAAGAAGACACTGAGGAATGTTCTGCAGAAACTTCTGACAAAGAGAGAGGAGACGGAGGAAAGAGTCCAGAGTCTGGAGGAACACAGGAGGGAAGTAGAAGGAAAAGTAGCCGGTGACACAGAGAGAGTCTCTGCCCTGTTTAGAGAGATTGCCGTCCATCTCACATCTCAGACCTTCAGCCTCCAGCCTTTTGGCACATCTCTCCACTCCAGCCACGGAGCTTCAAGCCTATAGAAACGTATACACAGACACCGTGTATCCATTCCTGAGACAAGGCAGTCTGCTGCAAAACAGAAGTTCTGCCCAGCATGAGAAGAGATGAGGATTTAAAAGGAAGAGCAGCAAAGAGAAGGGAAACAACCATGGATTACAGTAAAGCGCACATTACAGTATTGGTTTATGTTAAAAAAATCTGAGGGTTTAATGTCACTTTAACTTTATTGCTATCACACAGGTTAACAAGTTCCTGTGTGATAGCATTCGGAGGTGACAGGTTCTCTTTATGAGCCTGCCCTCCAGTACAGACTTTGGACACTGGACTTAGCACGCACTGGACATAGGAACGCAACTGGCACTTGACATAGGAACGCAATTGACTTGGGACTCAGGCCCGTTGCAGGCCTAAGCGATCCGGGAACGCGCGTCCCAGGATCGTGCGGTCCTGCACAATGCAGGCCGCGATTGCCGCGCGGCCCCATTCATTTCAATGGGGTGACATGCGCGCGGAAATCGCAGAAAAAAGGTACACGACGCGCGGCTGTTTGGAAGCACGGGCGGAATCGCGGCGGGAAACCGTGCAATCCGCCCGGCGCGACTGGGGTGCCTTTAGAAAATAATGGCAC
>NW_017309389.1:54511-56145 GCF_000935625.1 Nanorana parkeri
TACACCCCCCCCCCCCCCCCCTCCCCAGCACCTGCTACCTGATTGCCTGCTCTGTCTCCATCCTTCTGATCCTGGTAGGACACCCTGCCTCCTGCAGAGCCCGCACTGAGGTATGTGCAGATCATCCAGGGCCAGGCAGGCATATGTACATCTGAAGGGATGCTGGGGATGCCCTGTTTGATAAGAAATCGGTCTCCTCCAGCCGTCACCGATGTTTTATGAAACAGGACATCCCCGGCATCCCTTTAGAAGGCCCTGCCTGTCGGTGGATGTTCTTCAGACGGCCGCTCGGGAGCACATTCCCCCCTTCTGCCCCCTCTCACAACACCACTGCCAGGACCCTCTGGGGGAGGGGGGGTTTGAACCCCCCTATCCCCCCCCTTATCTACGCCTCTGACTTGAACTGTTAAACTCAATAAAAATAAATTTGAGAAAAAAAATTAAAGTGATGCTCTGAGTGCTCTGAGTGTCCATAATATCTTTATCAACTCCTCCCCTTTTTGATGATATCATCACTCCTAACAAAGTCTCTTAGATTGTCCCAAGGTATTTCCGGGTCGTGAGATTCAGAGCTTCTCCCAACTGACCGGGGGAACCTCCAGTCTTCTCCATCATGGAGTGCCCTAATGAGCTCCACTATATGTGGGACTCACCACCGGAAAATTGGACCAATGGATAAGAGACCATACTCTATTGTACATGTGACGTGTTGGTGACCGCACTGAGGCATACAAAGAGGCTGTGCCTCGAAACGCGTAGCCAGGCATCCTGGCAGCTTGCATTCCACATACTGCTCCCCGCATCTTCGGACAATTATTGACAGGACCGGGTACATCCAGGTCGACTATCTGGACACAGCTTGTGTGTATATATGGCTTCTCGTGCTTAGAGCCACTCGCTGCTCTCACCCCCCGCCAGCCACCACGGCCTGGCCTGGCCAGGCCAGCCGAGGACGTGAGTCGGCTTGCCGTCCATCTCACATCTCAGACCTTCAGCCTCCAGCCTTTTGGCACATCTCTCCACTCCAGCCACGGAGCTTCAAGCCTATAGAAACGTATACACAGACACCGTGTATCCATTCCTGAGACAAGGCAGTCTGCTGCAAAACAGAAGTTCTGCCCAGCATGAGAAGAGATGAGGATTTAAAAACGTGAGATTCAGAGCTTCTCCCAACTGACCGGGGGAACCTCCAGTCTTCTCCATCATGGAGTGCCCTAATGAGCTCCACTATATGTGGGACTCACCACCGGAAAATTGGACCAATGGATAAGAGACCATGTGGCCATATTATTATATACACTGAGTGGCCGGATTATTATATACACTGAGTGGCCGGATTATTATATACACCGAGTGGCCGGATTATTATATACACCGAGTGGCCGGATTATTATATACATTGAGTGGCCGGATTATTATATACACCGAGTGGCCGGATTATTATATACACCGAGTGGCCGGATTATTATATACACCGAGTGGCCGGATTATTATATACACCGAGTGGCCGGATTATTATATACACCGAGTGGCCGGATTATTATATACACTGAGTGGCCGTATTATTATATACACTGAGTGGCCGGATTATTATATACACCGAGTGGCCGGATTATTATATACATTGAGTGGCC
>NW_017309389.1:59450-61875 GCF_000935625.1 Nanorana parkeri
GCGAAGGATGGGGGGGGGGGGGGGATTATAATCCGGCCACTCAGTGTAGAATTCTGGCAATTTCCAAGAATGAAACATAATGGATTTATAACTTTGACATGATGAGGCCTAAAGGGTTAAACAGAGTTCTTATGAAGGCATTTCATATTCCAATACAGTAAATAAGTAATTCGCAGGATTGTAATTGGTTTGTTTTATAATAAAGCGCCAGCGTTATCATCTGCTGTGTTTCCTGCTCTTCATACATCTGCAGCGCATAGGACAATATCATGATCATCCACTAGAGAGCGCCACAGGCACTGAAATCGGCAACAATGTTACGTTGAGCTTTTACTAGAACATATTATAATCAGGAGGAAGTTGGATGAGTTACATGATAAATGTGGTCAGAAGAACGTTCAATATTGCCGTCAGCGGCTTAACAAATGTCGTTTAAGATCTTCTTTGGTTTTAAGTTTTGGAAATGAATGGAGTTCCTCAAATGAAAACCACATACAACCCCTCCCCACCAAAGCAAAATGTAATAACTAATATGATAAATATAGCTAAAATTAGGGATACACTGATTCCATTTCTTCCAGACCGAGTACGAGTGCCGATACTTTTCCCCAAGTGCCCACCGATACCAATTACCGATACCTTTTTTTGAGTGTCATGTGACAGTTTTTCTAAAACAATGCAGACGGATGATTTTAGGACAGTGGTGAAGTGCCAGGGCCTAGCCGCTGCTGCATCTGCTGTGAATCTGGTCGTCCTGCCACTGACTCTAACCTGTAGAGGGACTACAATTCCCAGCAATGCACTATACAGCAATATGGGATGACAACTGGCTATAGAGTACTACAAATCCCAGCAATACACTATACAGCAATATGGGGTGACAACTGGCTATAGAGTACTACAAATCCCAGCAATGCACTATACAGCAATATGGGATGACAACTGGCTATAGAGAACTACAAATCCCAGCAATGCATTATACAGCAATATGGGATGACAACTGGCTATAGAGTACTACAAATCCCAGCAATACATAATACAGAAATGCAGAATAATATGAAGGTACTCTGTGATGCTTCGGGATGCTGGCCTGACGTCTCCAGCAGTCCTAAAGGACTCATGAGGGCTTTGTGCGGGGTCTCAGGAGGGCTGTGGATGATCTGAGGAGCTGTGCAGGGGTCTCAGGTGGGCTATGCAGGGTCTCAGCAGGGCTGTGCGGGGTCTCTCCATGGATCTTAGGTGGGCTGTGAAGGGCTTTAGGAGGCTGTGTGGCGTCTCACCAGGGCTGTGCAGTTTCTCAGGTGGACTGTGCAGGGTCTCAGGAGGCTGTCTGGGGTCTCATAAGGCAGTGTTGGGTCTAAGGAGGGCTACGTGGGGTCTAACCATGGCTGTGTGGGGTCTCTAGGGGCTGTGCAGGGTCTCAGGGGGTCCGTACGGGCTCTCAGTAGGCTGTGTGGGGTCTCACCAGCGCTGTGTAGGGTTTCAACAGGGGCTGGAGGGTTGATCTCGGTATAATGGCATCACACTAGTCAATAGGAAGGAGAACACCAGACCCAACATTTCTGAGTTTGGCAATAAGACACCTGAATACTCCCTGAGGAGGTTCTTATGATTGGCACCTAATCTGGAACACTGGATTATGATTTCATGGATTTAAATCTGCATTTTCATTATTTAAGATATAAGAATAAAATCTCCATGTCACTTTTATGTATCATTGTTCATTGTTCAGGTATTTCACCTTTATCTGTAGGCTCTGTTTGAAAGAAGATCTAGTTCTTGCCAGTCAAATATGTTGAAGAGTTAACATATTTCCCTGGGGTGTACTTACTTTTTCACATGACTGTAGGTCCTACACTGCGGACGGATTATAAACTACTAGGGAGTATCAACATTGCTCTAGCGCTGTGAGTAGATAATAGATTATTGAGTATTATTAACACAGATCCGGCAGTATCACCGGTTCCTAAAATACTGAGGATTTTACAGCTACAGAACTGTGGACACAGGTTCAGCACCGTGGACAGCTCATACAATGCTGGTGATCATTAAAGGAGAACTATGAGGGGGGGGGGGGGGGGGGTAAAAAAGGCCTCAGTCATGAAGGGGTTAACACAGGTTCAGCACCGTGGACAGCTCATAGAATGCTGGGGATCGTTAACACAGGTTCAGCACCATGGACAGTCCAGATAATATTGCAGGTTCTCAACACAGGTTCAGTACCGTGGACAGTCCAGATAATATTGCAGGTTCTCAACACAGGTTCAGTACCGTGGACAGTCCAGATAATATTGCAGGTTCTCAACACAGGTTCAGTACCGTGGACAGCTCATAAAATGTTAGAGATTGGAGGAAGGAAACAGCTGTAATCTTATTCTCACATCACCAGGTTAAAGTTTGAAGTGAAGGGGGGGGGGGGGGGGGG
>NW_017309389.1:63561-69411 GCF_000935625.1 Nanorana parkeri
CGCCCCCGCAAGCACGCGCGTCGCCACGTAAACACGCGTCGAGTGCGCCTACGTATGAATACGACGAACGCGCTCCACATGTTGGGTATCGCCGGGCACGCCGGAGTGAGAGCAATAATTCTAGGGCCGGTATTTTGGGGTATCTCTAAATTGATGACCTGTGGGGGCTTTTAAAGTGTCTTTTATTGACTTTTTGGGGTACTGCAGTTTTTCGCCGTTTCACGGTCGCACGCAATCTGTAAACTGGGCATGTTGGGTATCGTTTTACTCGTTGTAACCTCATCTTTTCTATTGCATTTAAAAAATGGGTATTTTGTTGTGTTTTGGGGCATTTAATTAAATTTTTCACTAAATATTGGGGTTTAAAAAGGAGTTGCGCTAATATTGCGCAACATAAAAATTTGCAACTACCACCATTTTATTCTATAGGGTCTTGGCATTCAGAAAATATATAATGTTGGGGGGTTTTAAGTAATTTTCAGGCCTAAAATTTGGAATATAACATGGGTACAAAAAATGAAAAAAAGGCCTCAGTCATGAAGGGGTTAACACAGGTTCAGCACCGTGGACAGCTCATAGAATGCTGGGGATCGTTAACACAGGTTCAGCACCATGGACAGTCCAGATAATATTGCAGGTTCTCAACACAGGTTCAGTACCGTGGACAGTCCAGATAATATTGCAGGTTCTCAACACAGGTTCAGTACCGTGGACAGCTCATAAAATGTTAGAGATTGGAGGAAGGAAACAGCTGTAATCTTATTCTCACATCACCAGGTTAAAGTTTGAAGTGAAGGGGGGGAGAAAACACTCAGGGGGGAATTTATCACAGCAATTGCGAGTGTTTGAACTTGCACGGAATATATTTGCACCAGATTTATCAAGCTGGTGTCATGTTGTTGATAAATGAGGTTTAATAGACTCCAGGAAAGTAGACTTCTAACTTCGGGCAAAAAGCTGAACTGTCGCATCTTGAAGAAGTGGTCATGGGGACTTCTTAAGTTGTGATTGTTTTTTAGGTGATGCTCCAGTTTCAGACAGAACAAGTGCAGATGAGAACAGGTGCAAAAAGCATGCAATTTAAAAAGTAGTGTAAGCTCAAGTGAAAACAGGGGCACGTGTTATAAGACAGATTTGCAAATGTAAAAAAAATTATCTAAGAGGCTAAAACTGTGGCAAGTGCTTTGATAAATTCCCCCCCTCACAACGTAAGAAGTCCCCACGACCACTTCTTCAAGATGCGACAGTTCAGCTTTTTGCCCGGAGTTAGAAGTCTTCTTTCTTGGAGTCTATTAAACCTCATTTATCAACAACATTACACTAGCTTGATAAATCTGGTGCAAATATATCCCGTACAAGTTCAAACACTCGCAATTGCTTTGATAAATCCCCCCCCAATGAGTAGTAGTCGTCGGGTGTAATGTTAACTTCACATCACAAGACTCAGCAATAGCTTGGAATAGGTTGTAGCGGCTGTAGAGGGCAATTGCATTGCTGGATTACCAGCACAAGTTTAAAGTCATTGTGTGCAGATCATCAGCCCTGGCATTGAATACTTGCTGTTAGTTGCATTCCGGCTGCTATGGTGAATCCTCCAGACTGCGGCTGATTGCTGGCTGTGGAAGCTGAAGTGCAGTGTCTGGCTTGCAGTCTTAGAGCACCGGGAGTCACAGCAGGCTGAAGTAAGCAGAAGTATTTGGAGGGTTGAGGTAGGAGGCTAATGAGCCTATTCAGAGGCAGGAAGCAGAGCAGGGCGGCTCAGAACTTGTCCAGCCACCAAATCCATTGCAGGGACACTAGACAAGTGAATTTTCATGGCTTATTGAAGGAGAACTATGAGGTGAGTGATGTCCACTCATCCTCATAGTTAGAGCTGACCTGTGACAAAGAAGCTGTCACAGGTCGGCTCTATCGATCGGGAAGTGAGCAGAAACATGCCGCCGATCCACTCACTTCAGTGGTGACTGTCAGGGATTCCCCCCTCCCCTCTCCGATCCTCCAGGGCTGACTGGCGAAAAGGGCGGGGGAGGGGGCGGGTACAGCTGGCTCTGCCTCTAGATAGGCAGAGCCAGGTGTCACTCACGCAGCTGGGTGGATCTCGACAGTAATGCCGGGATCCGTCCCGGGTGCGGCGCTCACAGTATATCGCGGGCAATAGACGGCGATATACTGAGCTTTGAGTCACGGGAGGACGCTAGTATATGTCCTCCCGTGACCCTAAAGAGAACTATGGGGACAAACACTTACCTCATAGTTCCCTTTTAAACTCTCGAAAAACATTGTGCTCCTGAGACAATATCAGCTTCTATAAGGAAATCGCACATGTGCTTTGTTTAGATGACCCGAGAGGTGATGGGGTCTCAAGGGAGGCAGTCATGTGATTATTCTGTGAGGTGCTCAGTGCTCGCTCCCCAACTAGAAGCTTGGGGAAGCGGTGCTTAGTTTTCCAGGAGGAGAGACTTTCAATAGCACAAAATGTAAGTGCTTGGCCACATGTTAGAAACATAGATAATGGAGAACGTTGAATTTCATTTATTTCATATCCTGTGATGATACCTAACAGAATCTAAAACTTACAATAACAACAAAATATTAATGGATACATAAAGGTAATAAGAAAAAATAAATCAAAGTTGTTATGTTCACATCCTAATCCCACAAATAAAATGGACCCGTACAAGTTCAAACACTCGCAATTGCTTTGATAAATCCCCCCCCAATGAGTAGTAGTCGTCGGGTGTAATGTTAACTTCACATCACAAGACTCAGCAATAGCTTGGAATAGGTTGTAGCGGCTGTAGAGGGCAATTGCATTGCTGGATTACCAGCACAAGTTTAAAGTCATTGTGTGCAGATCATCAGCCCTGGCATTGAATACTTGCTGTTAGTTGCATTCCGGCTGCTATGGTGAATCCTCCAGACTGCGGCTGATTGCTGGCTGTGGAAGCTGAAGTGCAGTGTCTGGCTTGCAGTCTTAGAGCACCGGGAGTCACAGCAGGCTGAAGTAAGCAGAAGTATTTGGAGGGTTGAGGTAGGAGGCTAATGAGCCTATTCAGAGGCAGGAAGCAGAGCAGGGCGGCTCAGAACTTGTCCAGCCACCAAATCCATTGCAGGGACACTAGACAAGTGAATTTTCATGGCTTATTGAAGGAGAACTATGAGGTGAGTGATGTCCACTCATCCTCATAGTTAGAGCTGACCTGTGACAAAGAAGCTGTCACAGGTCGGCTCTATCGATCGGGAAGTGAGCAGAAACATGCCGCCGATCCACTCACTTCAGTGGTGACTGTCAGGGATTCCCCCCTCCCCTCTCCGATCCTCCAGGGCTGACTGGCGAAAAGGGCGGGGGAGGGGGCGGGTACAGCTGGCTCTGCCTCTAGATAGGCAGAGCCAGGTGTCACTCACGCAGCTGGGTGGATCTCGACAGTAATGCCGGGATCCGTCCCGGGTGCGGCGCTCACAGTATATCGCGGGCAATAGACGGCGATATACTGAGCTTTGAGTCACGGGAGGACGCTAGTATATGTCCTCCCGTGACCCTAAAGAGAACTATGGGGACAAACACTTACCTCATAGTTCCCTTTTAAACTCTCGAAAAACATTGTGCTCCTGAGACAATATCAGCTTCTATAAGGAAATCGCACATGTGCTTTGTTTAGATGACCCGAGAGGTGATGGGGTCTCAAGGGAGGCAGTCATGTGATTATTCTGTGAGGTGCTCAGTGCTCGCTCCCCAACTAGAAGCTTGGGGAAGCGGTGCTTAGTTTTCCAGGAGGAGAGACTTTCAATAGCACAAAATGTAAGTGCTTGGCCACATGTTAGAAACATAGATAATGGAGAGCGTTGAATTTCATTTATTTCATATCCTGTGATGATACCTAACAGAATCTAAAACTTACAATAACAACAAAATATTAATGGATACATAAAGGTAATAAGAAAAAATAAATCAAAGTTGTTATGTTCACATCCTAATCCCACAAATAAAATGGAGTCCAATAAAAGAAGAACAATTCCAGAAATATTAGGAGGAGCCTTGAAGACAGCAACGTGTCATAGAGGGATCAAAGGTACATAGATACATTGCACTTATGGATGCTGAGATCAGAAGGTGGGGGGAGGGGTTGCTTCTTTTTAAAATAAAACTATACACTTTATGGGGAACATTTGGGGGCACCTGATCATCACACCCATATGAGCCTGTTGGATGTTCCACTCCAGAACAATGGCCATTAATATGGAGTTGTCCCCCCTCTGACACTATAACATCCTCCACTCTTCTGGGAAGACTTTCCACAAGACTTTAGAGGATGTCTGTGGGAACTTGTCCCATTCATGAGGTCAGGTACTGATGTTGGATGAGAAGACCTGACTCACAGTTGGCATTCCAATTCATCCCAAAGGTGTTCAGTAGGGTTGAGGTCAGGGCTCTGTGCAGGACACTCGAGTTTCTATACACCAAGCTGGTCACACCATGTCTGTATGGAGCTGGCTTTGTACACAGTGGACAGTCATGGTGGGACAGAAAAGGGTCTTCACCAAACTGTGACCACAAGGATGGAAGAGTATGGAAGGATTAGAACCCCTATCCGCTATTCATTATTGTCTGTGTCCCCCTTAGGATGCTACCCGTTACTACCGTAGCACCCGCTTTTTGAAGGGATTTGGCGGTCAGGAGTGCAACGGGACCATGGACCCCCCCTTAGGGAGATTCACCCTCTCTATTTGTCCTATTGACCCCTATCTAGATGATAAGAATGTTACAATTTTTAGTTGTCAGCAGAACAGCGACAGAGACGAAATCTTCCAATGGAGACACCTGTTTTAGTGACAACTGTCTATGAGGGGACATTCTTCACCGTAGAGAGATTTCTTCTCTTTTCCTGCTGTGTCTCCGGGACAGGAACTGAAGAGAAATCTCCCAACGGCATAAAACATCACATAATACATGAATAGGGGTTTTAACCGTTCCCTACCCTATCCAAAACCAGAATCTATTTCTATGTTTTGATTGCTTTATATCTAAAATATCTAAAATGTAACCTGCTTATGTTTTGCCTTCCCTGGTTCCTCCATTCCCTGGAGTTCAGCTTTAGGTACCTCTGAGTCACAGACCCAGAGCAAGCATCCTATAAATCAGTCTCAGAATTTCTGGTTCACGGCAGCATGACAGCCAAAGAAAAGACCAGCAATGGCGGCCCCAATGGTTATTGCACGATGCAGTCCCTTTAAGCTGTTACAAAGTTCAAGAACACTACTCGGGTAAAGAAGAGACCACAAATGTTCTGTTGTCTGACTTTGTAGAGGACACAGAGCTGTATAGTGAAGATACATGACCAGGGCCGGATTCACTCTCTCTCTGCTGCCCCAAGGCCAGGTTCCTCAATGCGCCCCCCTTCCCCATGGAAAATGGCAGACCTGCAGGCTGCATATAAGTGATCTCAGTGACATCGCCGGGATCACTTGTACAAAACAAGCGGCGGCTTCCCCGCTGTACATTTAGCTCTGCATGCTCAAAGCCGGGGCTACATGTAGAAAACAACTACTCGCTCTGCACCTGGAACTGCATGTCCCGGGCATCGGGAAATAGGAATTCCACACCTCTGCTGCCCCTCTACTCCCTGCTGCCCCGAGGCCGGGCCTTGGTTGGCCTTGTGGGAAATCCGGCCCTGTCTTGCTCTTTTATCTATATACAGTTTGTGGTTCTTCGTCTCCCCCTCCTTCACATTTCTGAAAGCTCAGATGAACTTTGAGTTCGGCTCTCGGTGGAGAGTTGTATGGATGATTTGCTTAAGGAGCTGAGAATCTTCACACAATAAATGATGGGAATATTCACTTCAATTATTCAAT
>NW_017309389.1:69843-71229 GCF_000935625.1 Nanorana parkeri
CTTTTAAACTCTCGAAAAACATTGTGCTCCTGAGACAATATCAGCTTCTATAAGGAAATCGCACATGTGCTTTGTTTAGATGACCCGAGAGGTGATGGGGTCTCAAGGGAGGCAGTCATGTGATTATTCTGTGAGGTGCTCAGTGCTCGCTCCCCAACTAGAAGCTTGGGGAAGCGGTGCTTAGTTTTCCAGGAGGAGAGACTTTCAATAGCACAAAATGTAAGTGCTTGGCCACATGTTAGAAACATAGATAATGGAGAGCGTTGAATTTCATTTATTTCATATCCTGTGATGATACCTAACAGAATCTAAAACTTACAATAACAACAAAATATTAATGGATACATAAAGGTAATAAGAAAAAATAAATCAAAGTTGTTATGTTCACATCCTAATCCCACAAATAAAATGGAGTCCAATAAAAGAAGAACAATTCCAGAAATATTAGGAGGAGCCTTGAAGACAGCAACGTGTCATAGAGGGATCAAAGGTACATAGATACATTGCACTTATGGATGCTGAGATCAGAAGGTGGGGGGAGGGGTTGCTTCTTTTTAAAATAAAACTATACACTTTATGGGGAACATTTGGGGGCACCTGATCATCACACCCATATGAGCCTGTTGGATGTTCCACTCCAGAACAATAGCCATTAATATGGAGTTGTCCCCCCTCTGACACTATAACATCCTCCACTCTTCTGGGAAGACTTTCCACAAGACTTTAGAGGATGTCTGTGGGAACTTGTCCCATTCATGAGGTCAGGTACTGATGTTGGATGAGAAGACCTGACTCACAGTTGGCATTCCAATTCATCCCAAAGGTGTTCAGTAGGGTTGAGGTCAGGGCTCTGTGCAGGACACTCGAGTTTCTATACACCAAGCTGGTCACACCATGTCTGTATGGAGCTGGCTTTGTACACAGTGGACAGTCATGGTGGGACAGAAAAGGGTCTTCACCAAACTGTGACCACAAGGATGGAAGAGTATGGAAGGATTAGAACCCCTATCCGCTATTCATTATTGTCTGTGTCCCCCTTAGGATGCTACCCGTTACTACCGTAGCACCCGCTTTTTGAAGGGATTTGGCGGTCAGGAGTGCAACGGGACCATGGACCCCCCCTTAGGGAGATTCACCCTCTCTATTTGTCCTATTGACCCCTATCTAGATGATAAGAATGTTAAAATTTTTAGTTGTCAGCAGAACAGTGACAGAGGAAATCTTCCAATGGAGACACCTGTTTTAGTGACTGTGACGGACCCCCGTACTCAGGATGAGTATGTCCGCCGCTGTCTTCTTCCTTGCTGAGGAGATATTGGAACCTGAAGATCCTTAGCTCCCAGTTTCCCCAGTCACTTGCCAAGGCTTGAGTGTAGGGTAAACAAA
>NW_017309389.1:71242-71612 GCF_000935625.1 Nanorana parkeri
CTCTTCCAGTTCCGTTTGCCGAGATAGTCCATTCTCCTTAACATTGTGTTTCCAGAGCAGGGATTGTGAAATTGAATGGCTGTAGGGCCAGGTTCCACCGCACCAGCCGCCCATGGGCCCCGGACATCCGGCTCAATCCAAAAAAGGGGGGTCTCCAAAATCTTAGGTCCATAGTCATTGGGGAGGAGGCCGGCCGCCAGCCCCCTCCAGGAGCCCAGGTCACGGTGGAAAATTCCACACCTCTGCTGCCCCTCTACTCCCTGCCGCCCCGAGGCCAGGCCTTGGTTGGCCTTGTGGGAAATCCGGCCCTGTACATGACGCAAGGTTCAGTCTTGCTCTTTTATCTATATACAGTTTGTGGTTCTTCGTC
>NW_017309389.1:73085-73463 GCF_000935625.1 Nanorana parkeri
GGGAACACAAGTAGTCACCCTCCAGAAGGAAGGACAGTGTCCGCCACGGCATCCTAGGTTGTTAAGAGCTCTTAGCAGCCTGTGACGCTCTTGCCAACAACTGAGCGGAATGCTCTGGCTGGCATCCTGCCGAGTTACTGGCAACCAGTGACATCAGTGAGCTGGGCAGGACGTCTGACAGAGTCAGAGAGCTGCTGACAGCACACCCGCAATCCTCATCAGAATGCCCATTAGCTGATAGCACCCCCAACCCTTTCTCCCCCAGAACAATCATTAGCTGATAGCACCTCCAATCCTCCCCAAAATGTCCATTAGCTGATAGCACCCCCACCCTGGAATCACCATTAGCTTATAGAACCCTCATTCCCTTATTGCTCC
>NW_017309390.1:0-1690 GCF_000935625.1 Nanorana parkeri
TTGACTTTATCTCTAGCGCTGTGTTTCAAGTACTCTATCTAGTGTGAGGAATACTGGTCTTGAGAGTTAAATCAAAGGACAACATTAAATAACAAGGAGTAACTTATATCATCTCATCACAGTGTTCTACTGGTATCAAACTAAGGCAGTCCAGTGTCCCCAGATCTTATCAAACTTTCTCGGGCATCCCCTGCTAATGTAAGCTACTTTATATAAATGCAGAGAAGAGTCCACGATACCCCTCCACTCCGCCAGGGAGGGGGATCCTTCCGCTTCCAGTATAGGACCACCAATTTCCTCACATAGAACAGCAACACCCCAATCAGTGTACGCAAGGCGGTGGTAGGAGCAGCCTGCTCAGTGAGCCCCAGTAAACACATAGAAATGGTTAATGGAATGGGGAGTGCTAGTACCTGCAAAATAAAGTCAGTAACCAACCTCCAGTACCCCACAATCCCTGGACAATCCCAGAAAATGTGACGGAAGTCAGCAGGCTGTTACGAGCAACGCCAGCATGAGAAAGAGGTATCACGATAGATCCTTGCAAGTCGTGCAGGCGTATAGTGGACTCAATGCAGGATTTTGAATTGTATGAGTCAGTCCCGAACAGACACCAAGTGGGAAAAAGGGTAGTCCCACACCTCCTTCCAGGCATCATCAGAGAGATCCGGCACATCCAATACCCACTTCAGCTTGCAAGGGAGTTTATGAATACTGGCCGTGCCCGACAGGGCATGGTACACCTCCGCAGTCAGCCAACGATGGACCACCACCATCTGACCAGCTAAATAGTACTTCTTGAGATCGGGTAGAACCAGGCCCCCCAGGGTCCAGGGCTCCTGGAGTTTATGAATCGAGCCCCGAGGCCGCAGATAATACCAGAAGGAAGCAGCTCAGTATCCACCGAGTGCAAGGGTACACTGTCATTCCCCGAATCCCCGCAAAAAAATGAAAAAAATTATGAAAGGAACTATGTAGAAACGCAAAGAGGATAGCGGCACCCATGAAGCCCAATTATTATAAACGAAGGAGGAGAACAGCCGATGCATCTGCTTAAAGAAGACATTGGGCATATGCATAGGAGAGTTACGTAGGAAGTCTTATTCATCTTAATAAGATTAGTGCATCCAATAAGCGTCAACAAACCTACAAATGCATTCACGTCTCCAACCTATGCCTGGTGGTCAGGAGCAAGGGCAGGACATTCAGTTTATAATAATCAGCAGTAACAGTGACCCCCAGCAGTGGCGTAACCAGCGTTATGGGCGCCCGGGGCAGAACATTTTTTTCGCCCCCCCCCATATATTATATAAACATCCACTAGAAATGTACCCCCCACCCCCACACATATATCAGCTAAGGAACTACAAGTCCAAGCATGCCATCATTGTCCCTGTACACCCCCCCACACACACACATATGACCCAGGGAACGGCAATATCTGGTTGTTGTACAGGGGCAATGAGGGCATGCTGGGACTTGTAGTTCCCTAGCTGATATCTTATGAAACTGTATTCCACCTGAAAGTACTACAATGCCAATATAGAACTAAGAATAGAACATAAAATAAAACTTTTTTTTTTTTCTAATACTCACCTGATTCCTGGATCCACCAACAAGCACGGCCTCCCATCTCCCACGCTGTTAGAAGTTGCATACAGCGTGTGCTGGTTACTACTTAAACTGGCGC
>NW_017309390.1:2944-16365 GCF_000935625.1 Nanorana parkeri
CCCGGATCGCCGCTATGCGATCCGGGCTGGCTGGCTGGATCAGGCAGACGCGGCTCCCCAATCAGGCACTGTAGAGGGCCGCTCGCAGTGGCCTCGGAAGAGCGAGCGGCCGCCCGATGACAGCCGGGTGATCGTGTCAGAGAGAGAGAGCCATGGCTTCGTTTAGCGGGGGTCGTGACAGCGCCCCCCCTCAGTCCTGCGCCCGGGGCAAGTGCCCCCCCGGTTGTTACGCCACTGACCCCCAGATAGGTAAGCCTGTCAACCCACTGGAGAGGGAGATCGGGGTCCACCTGTGAGTGTGTCAGGAGATCCAATGGCAAGATATGCGACTTTCACCAGTCCACCCGCAACCCTGAGAACACAGCAAAGTCTTCCAGCACCTCCAACACTGCACGCAAGGTGGGTCCTTGCATACAATGCTAGGCGTTCCTCAACCCCTCCTACCTGAAGACCCCTAATGTTCGGAGAGGAGTGGAGGGCCACCGCCAGGGGCTCCATCACAAGAGCAAATAAGCCCGGTGACAAGGGGCAACCCTGATGCGTGCCCCGCTCTACATCAAAAGGTGCAGAGAGGGTATGACCAATCTTCAGGGCCGCTGAGGACCTTTTCCACATAATGAGCTGGCTAACAGTCTGCCATTAACCCCTGCATCATTGAATTACTGTGACCCGTCATACCAACACCAAAACTATCTTTAGGAACCTCTTCCTCTGACCTACTGGGCAACACATTTTCACCACCACTATTACTCAGCATATTATAGCTGGCACTTTTAACACTTTGTAACCCAGAAGTATTAATTTTCTTATCAGCACTAAGTGTCAAATCAACACATGCATTATTATGAAACATCACATTGCCACATGCGTTTTTAGCTCTTGCCTCCCCATTATGCCACGCATTATGTAGGGGCAAGTCTCTCTCTGAATATCGGGTGGTTTGCCCAACTGGCGACACTCCCACTCCATACACAGTGTTACAGTCAGTCTCTCTAATGACTGTATCAGTCCCAGCACATAGATCGTTCAGGACAGTCTTACTGACCCCTGCAGGTACAGAAGTGACCTTCATTTGCGAGCGCTGAGTTGGTGAAGACTCCTCTCTGGCGCTCCTCAAAACTTTTCCCTGCTTGCCAGGGACAACAGCAAGCACACTAGCACTATAACTGGGGCTGGTGGGCTCCATCTCCTGCATACCAGTACCCCACAGCACAGGGCAATTCACTATGTCATGCTCTAATTGGCCACATTCCAAACAAGGATCTGGACGACTTTCATCAAAGGAGCTGCCCTCCTGAAGACACTTAGCAGGCTTCAACTCGCATACATTGCACAGGAAATGATGATCCACATATTCACTACAGCTTTTCCTTCCTGAGAATACACTCTTTCGAGTTGCTAAGGCAGACAACACTCTGCCAACAGACTCTTGCTGGCTTTTGCAGGCACATCGATTCCACTCTCCATTCGGGTTGCATTCGCCCCAATTCTCTGTAGGCGACATCCAAGGTACGCCGTCGCCATATGTGAGGATTAGCCAAAGGGTAGCGCATTCAAGACACTTCCACTAGTAAACAACTTCTTTTTAGGGCTTCCTGCCCACTTTTATTTAAATATTCACATAAGTTTTACCCTCGCAGGGGGTTCTCCAACAGGTTAAACACAAACAAAGCTTTTTCCTTCAGCCACATAACCTTTTTACCGTCTCACCGACTTCAGGTTGTCTCTTTAACCAAACCTTTCCCACACAGGCTGGCATTCACCACACAGGTGATCTGCTCTCCAGTCCACCAGACACACAGTCTGGTTCTAGACTGGGAGTTCCTGTAGAGGCCCTAACAAGCCAGCGAGCTTCAGCTGGGCTTGTTACCTCCACGAGTCTGCCATCTTGGCTAGACTTAGACATTCCCCTGCCTGCTGTATGCATATATATATAGAAATACATACATATACATATACATACACACACACACATATATAGATACTAGGGATGCACCAATGCATAATGCCGAAAGAGCCATGTTTCGGCCGATACATCGCCGCATCCCTGGTTTCTTTTCTCCACGCTGGACGCTGCTCTGTGTTCCAGCGGGGAGAAAAGAAAGTGACAGCCGGCCGAGCGCTGCAGGACGAGAGCGCTGTGAGCGGCCGGCGTCTCTCCTCCCACACCGCTCAGCTGCCTATCACAGTCCGGCAGAGCGGTGTGGGGGCGGAGACAGCGTCGTCACAGGAGGCTTGGCTTTCCTTTCTACACCGCTCGATCAGCCTCCTGTGACAGCGTGTCAGAGAAAAGCAAGGTACACGCACTCAGCGATCAGTGATCGCTGAGTGTGTGTACATAATTGAGGGTATGGTAACTATATCCTCAATTATGAATGAATGGGAGTGATCTACATCACCCCCATTCATTCATAATTGTAGTTATAGTAAACAAACAACGTTCTCATGTTATCAATGAACAGGAACACTCATAGAGGATTCCTGTTCATTGATAACAGGGGGACACAGAAAAAGAGATTGAGGACTCTGTGTACTCAATCTCTTTTTCTATTTTAAAAGGGAAATATCAGGGGGCTGATTAGACCCCTAATATTTCCCCGAAGCCCCTAAAAGTAAAGTAAAAAATAAATATAAAAAAATTTTAAAAAGTTTACAAAACATAAAATATTTTAAAAAATTGAAAAAATAAAAAACATTTTCGGTATCGGTTTCGGCCTGACATTTTTTTTATTTCGGTTTTCGTTTCGGTTTTAAAATTTCCATTTCGGTGCACCTCTATACATATATATATATGTGTCTTCAACACAGTCCGATATAAATAAACAGTTTTTATTCCATCCAGCGGTAATCTCCAGATTTTATAATGCCATGTATTCTGACTCTGATTGTTGTGATAGCGATATATCCCTTGCTGAGACCTCTATGCCTGGCCTGTATAAGCAGATATACTCACTGCGGACAATCCTTGCCAGATAGCTGAACTCACCAATACCGATTCATTCAAAGGGGTGCTTTATTCTGAACATCAAGGTTACAGCAGATGGATGGAACAGCAGTTGAATGGTTATAGTATTGTGCGGTCAAAAAATGATGCCTTTTCTAGCGTACTATGTAGAGTACATGTGTCCTAGTTACATGTGGCCTGTTATCTGTGGCCATGACACAGGAAGTACTGCTCTCAGGAAGAAAGGTGGGGCTTACGTAGAGAGGAACTGAGTCATCGACCTCAGAGATATCAGGGAAGGCAACATTGAAAAATACATACACTACCACAAAAGGCCACTAACTATATAAACGTCCATAGGAAAATGGTATGGAGAACACAATCTATATAAATTCTCATCTATATAAACTTTTATGCCCCATTGGGGCGGCACACCATGCATTGACTGTAGGGACTGTATTTTTTTCTTTAAAGGCCTCATTTCTTTTTCTGAAAAGAGTAGAATGATGGGCTTTACCAAAAAGCTGTAATTCTGTTTTGTCTGTCCATAGCACATTCTCCCAAAAAGATTTTGACTTCCTCGGGTAAGTTTTGGCAAAACCTAATCTGGCTTTTTTATGTTTCCGTATCAGCAGTGGGGTCCTCCCACCAGAGCATCCCTTTTCATTCAGATGGCAACGTATAGTGCGAGCTGACACAGTTGTACCTTGTGCCTGAAGGTCAGCTTGAATTTGTCTGAAATCTTTCATTGCAATCTTTTTTCAATTGTTCTCTTTCGTCCACGTCCAGGGAGATTAGCTACAGTGCCATGGGCTGTAAACTTCTTGACAGCGTTGCGCACAGTGGACACAGGAACAATAAGATCTCTGGAGATGGATTTGTAACCTTGAGACTGTCCATGCTTTTCCACAAGAAAACTTGGAATGCATTTATTTCTTGCAATTTGGAGAAGGTGCCAATCATTTTGTCCAGTCCATTTTTTGGAGTTTTGCGTCGAATGTGTCAGATTTGGCTTTTTTTTGTCATACCAATACATACAAAAGAAACAAACATGAGAATGCCTAAACATTTGTAATTTCAACAATTTTCTGCGCGAAGTGGTGCATTATCTGACACAAATGCAGGGGTGCCAATATTTTTGGCCATGACTGTATATATTGTACAGGACGCCAGAAGATGGGTCCTGGGAGAAGTGTATATTTCCCTTTGTTCGGGTTGTGGTCCCTTTAAGGGACAGAAATGGGTTAACAGTTGCTGCAGGAAGTGTGTTCAAAAGGATAGGAAGCTAGAGACAGAGGGGGAGAGAGAAGCCCTGATTAATGTTTGCAGACAAGGCTGTGGAGCAGATGGAAGTACTGGTGCTTTGAAGCAGCTGAACTTTACTGGGAGCCTGTGGGCTGAGAGAGAGAAACTCTGAAGTTAAGAGGGTGATAACCTTGTGGACTGAAACCCTCCAAGCCGGTGAGGCTGTTATTCTTTCCTGTGCTGAAGGAAGCAAACGGTACAGTGTATTATTTCTATGCGGAAGGAAGCAATCTTTTAAGTTGTTTTGCTGTACTGAAGGAAATGACTGTTTATTGTTGCTGCTGTGGAAAATAAATGCAGTTTGTCTGAGAAAGTCTGTGTCCTGCGGTCCAGCTAATTCCCCAAACATCACAATATATATATATACACATACACTCACTGGCCACTTTATTAGTACCTTGCTAGTACCAGGTTGGACCCCCTTTTGCCTTCAGAGCTGCCTTAATTCTTTGTGGCATCGATTCAATGAGGTGTTGGAAGCATTTCACAGAGATTTTGGTCCATATTGACATGATAGTATCACACGGTTGCTGCAGATTTGTCAGCTGCACATCCATGATGCAAATCTCCCGTTCCACCACTTCCCAAAGGTGCTCTATTGGATTGAGATCTGGTGACTGTGGAGGCCATTGGAGTACAGTGAACTGATTGTCATGTTCAAGAAAGCAGTTTGAGATGATGTGAGCTTTGTGACATGGTGCATTACCCTGCTGGAAGTAGCCATCAGAAGATGGGTACACTGTAGTCATAAAGGGATGGACATGGTCAGCAACAATACTCAGGTAGGCCATGGCATTTAAATGATGCTCAATTGGTACTCAAAGTGTGCCAAGAAAATATCCCCCACACCATTACACCACCTCCACCAGCCTAAACTGTTGATACAAGGCACGATGGATCCATGCTTTCATGTTGTTTATGCCAAATTCTGACCCTACCATCTGAATGTTGCAGCTGAAATTGAGAATCAACAGACCAGGCAACATTTTTTTAGTCTTCTATTGTTCAATTTTGGTGAGCCTGTGCAAATTGTAGCCTCCGTTTCCTGTTCTTTGCTGACAGGAGGGGCACCCGGTGTGGTCTTCTGCTGCTGCAGCCCATCTGCTTCAGGTTCGACGTGTTGTGCGTTCAGGGATGGTATTCTGCATACCTTGGTTGTAATGAGTGGTTATTTGAGTTACTGTTGCCTTTCCATCATCTTGAACCAGTCTGCCCATTCTCCTCTGACCTCTGACATCAGCAAGGCATTTTCGGCCACACAACTGTCGCTCACTGGATATTTTCTCTTTTTCAGGCCATTCTCTGTAAACCCTAGAAATGGTTGTGCATAAAAATCCCAGCAGATGACACCTGCTGTTAATTTCCTGCAGCCTTGCAACCAAAAAGCCATACATCCGATGTGGAAACAAGTGACTCAGCTATGCATGAAAACATAGGAACAGGGGTGCAGAAAATGTCAGCAGGTGCTCTGGACTGATGAGTCAAAATTTTAAATATTTGACTGTAGCACGAGGCAGTTTATTCACCAAAGGGCTGGAGAGTGGCACAATAATGAGTGTCTGCAGCAACAGTGAAGCATGGTGGAGGTTCCTTGCAAGTCTGGGGCTGCTTTTCTGCCAATGGAGTTGGAGATTTGGTCAGGATCAATGCTGTCCTCAATGCTGAGAAATACAAGCAGATACTTATCCATCATGCCATACCATCAGGGAGGCATGTGATTGGCCCCAAATTTATTCTGCAGCAGGACAACGACCCCAAACATACAGCCAATGTCATTAAGAAGAACTATCTGCAGTGCAAAGAAGAACAAGAAGTCCAGTTCTGGAAGTTATGATACCTGGCGAGTCCCTTCAAAAACTGTTTGCAAGTGTACCTAGAAGAATCTGTTAACAGAAGCCGTTTTGAAGGCAACGGGTGGTTTCAGCAAATATTGATTTGGTTTGGATTTCTCTTCTGTTCATTTACTTTTAACTAACACGTTTATTTCTGAAAGTATTCTTACTTTACAGCATTTTTTTCACACCTGCCTAAAACCTTTGCACAGTACTGTATATCATTCATATGAAAGACTAATTCAGTTTTATGTTAGAATTTTTAAATCATCAGAGAGAAAACAAATTTAAAACTGAGCTATGTACTTTTCAGTCACTCTACATCTGGATGTCTAAGATGGTACAGAAAGAGGAAATATGGATCAGGTGTTTATAATAGCCTATGAACAATTTTTGCAATCATTAAATAAATGTACTTTTTAAGTGGCCATCTTCAGAATATAATCTTGTCGTTGGTAATAAGAATTGCTACAAATTAGGGATGCACAGGTACCAAGTACCTGACTTGGTACAAGTGCTGATACTTTTCCAGCTACTAGACTAGAGAAAAACTCAAAAGTTAGGAGGCAGCTGTCATTTTTAAAGAGCAATTTTTAAAGAGCATTGGCTACGGGGCTCCTGGGATTTGTGCATCCCTGTTTTAATGTATGATTTGTTTTATATACAGTACATATATTTGTTTTATATACCGCAACCAAACTCATTAAGGGGTTCGAGGATCTGAACTATGATACAAGGTTGTTAAAATTAAATATGTTCTCGTTGGAGGTTAGGCGATTAAGGGGGGACATGATTTTTATGTATAAACTATTCAAGGGCGACAGCAACCTCAGTAACAAACTGTTTACGGTCAGCTCTGTAACAAAGACCAGAGGGCACAACCAAAAATTGGTGGAAAAAAAATTTCACCACACAGGGCGCAAGGGGTTCTTCACAGTTAGAGCGGTTAAGGTCTGGAACTCGCTGCCACAGGAAGTGATTTCAGCTAAGAGTGTGGAATCATTCAAGAGACTCCTGGACGAGTTCCTGGGAGAGCATAACATACAGGGGTACAGGTATAGCTAAGAGAAAAATCACACATGGACTCGTACACATGCACACATCAGCTCATAAATGCATACACACAATAGGTTGGACTTGATGGACTTGTGTCTTTATTCAACCTCAAATACTATGTAACTATGTAACATTAGGGATGCATAGATACCATTTTTCCAGAATAAGTACAAGCACCAATACTTGTCCAAGTACTCACACATACCAATTACTGATACCTTTTTTTGTGTCATGTGACAGTTTTCCTAAAACAATACAGACTAATGATTTCAGGACAGTGGTGGAGCACCAGGGCCCAGTCACAGCTGCAACCCCTGTGACCGTGAAAATGCTAAGTCACAGCACCAATACAGATACTGGTATGTGAACATCCCTATTACAAATCCATTACTTTTAGTACAAACTTTTATTTTTCATTATGGGGCTGTTAGAATATAAGTAACAATACTAATAATGTTTATAGGGTATTATTCATATAGGGATTATGTATGAATGTGAAGAACATAAGTGATGATTGATTTTCTATATATTAATTGGTTCAGTTTGGGAATATACGCAAGCAGACTAAAGTCCAATGTTTTTAGTTGTCTGGAAAGAAGTCATACTAGAAGTTATTTGCTGCACATGTGTTATTCATCAATCATGATGGTAGAGATGGCTAGAACCTCCCACATTCCTAATTACTGTGGAAGACGGTGAGGGTCGCTTTGGAGTATATTCTAAATCAAAGTTTATTAAGTGTTTACAAAGTATGAATTATATCTCTTTACTGTAATATTTCTTGATTACGTTATTCATATAAGAAAAAACATTGAATTATGTATAAATATTGATACATGCAACATTATATGGTTTATATGATAGTTGAATGCATTTTAACTCATAGTTAAGACAAGGAGAAAGGTGAGGGGCATTTCTTTCCCCCCATCCCCCCACTCCTACTAGTGGTCTAAGAGTTTCAGATTTCAGCTGAGGACTATATATCTCAGAGCTGTTATGTTTTTAAAAGGCTACTATTTGCAGAAGGAAAAAGGGACCTATTCTCACATTCTAGAGCACTTACACACGGACACATGAGGCAGACACATATACAAATACTTTAAACTTTTACAAGAACTTATTTATACATCTACATAACTTTTTATATTTTGTTTAAGGCCATTTATCTTGTAATCATTTGTAACTTTGTAAATAAACACATTTCTGAGTTTTATGCAAGAACGGAAGCAATTTTCTCTTTTTAACTTCTTCCACCCTATATCTTCAAGACAAAAGAATATAAAATTAAAAATCATATTTAACAGGGGCCTATTTGTAAACTGACACTCTGCAGATTTTTCAAGGGAAATACAGTTTATGACAGTTTTGCCTTTTATAAAGCTCCTCTGACAAATTTCTCCTTAATTTTTGCACATTGCAACTAAGGGGTCTATTCACGAAGCTGCCGAGGGCAGCCGAGTTAATGACCGATCTGAAGTGAAGTGAGCCGAACACTGTTCGGCTAGCGCACCCCGCCGTTGTCCCGCTGATCCTGGGCTCCGCTGTGCCAGGTGCGAGCCCAGGATCAGCATGTCCCCTGTGTCACAGGGGATCAGAGGGAGGTATAAAATTCATTTCAGTACAGCGTTGCATGACGGAATAAACGTCAGTCAAAGTACTGCAGCGCTGAACACTGAAAAATGGCCTGGCCAGGAAGGGGGTCTAAACACCTGGTCTTGAAGTGGTTAAATAATTTCAAAAAATATATTAAGGATGGCATAAACCTATTCAAATCTTACTCAGATCATAAACTACCTTAAGCATACACTAGCTTAAAGGAGAACTATGACATGAGTGATTTCCACTCACCTCATAGTTCTAAGCCGACCTGTGACAATGAGACTGTCACAGGTCGGCTCAGTAGATCGGGAGGTGAGGGAACACATACCGGGTTCCCTCACCTCTCGATCCTGTCACGGCTCTCTGCCGTGACAGGGGGAGGGGCTGGATTCCCCTCTCCCCGCTCCGATCTGCCAGCGCTGACTGGCGGAACGGACGGGGGAGGGGACGGGTACAGCTGGCTCTGCCTCTAGATAGGCAGAGCCAGCTGTCACTCACGCAGCTGGGCGGATCCCGTCATCTAAGTCGGGATCCGCTCCAGGTGCGGCGTCTCAGTATACCGCGAGCTGTAGCTCGCGGTTTACTGAGCTTAGGGTAACGGGAGGACACTAGTTGGTGTCCTCCCGTTACCCCAAGGAGAACTATGGGGAAAAACACTAACCCCATAGTTCTCCTTTAACATGATGAAAGTCATGATCCAATATTATAGACCTAACAAAAAAAACTAACCAAATTGAAAAGGGGATGACAAGGTTTGTATACTCAAATGGTTCACTAACTGGCCCTTCCTGTCTCCAAAAATTAAAATCTAGAGGTAAAATAAAATTTAGACAAATAAAACAGACATATTATTATCTAAAAAGATAGAATGATGCCTATAGATAAAATTGCATTCCACTCTGTTAGGGCATGTGTATGGTGCAAACACATTGTACTGTCAATTTGTTTTTTCATATCTTAAGTGCAAGTCTTGCAATATCTTACAAGTATCTTTTTTCTGCGATGTATGTGTGTTTGGGAGGCAGCATACAAAGCAATTTTTGGGAGGGGGTGCTCAGTTTTTTCCGCTTAAAATGGTGTTACAGGTGTGTTCTAGTGCATTTGTTTGCGTTTTTGATGCGTTTGTATTAGGGATGCACTAACATATCGGCAGCAAATGGCACTTTTGGCAAAATGTTGAAAGTGCAATTTTCTTGCCGAAATAGCGGTGCATCGGTTCTTTCTCTCCTCCCTGCTGGTTGCTGCTCTGTGTCCCAGCGGGGAGGAAAGAAACTGTCACAGGAGGCCAAGCGCTGCTGGAGGAGAGCGCTGTAAGCGGCTGACGTCTCTCCTCCCTGCACCACTCCGCTTCTTGTCACAGATCGGGAGAGTGGTGTGGGGGCGGAGACAGTGATTGCTGTCACAGGAGGCTGAGCTCTCCTCCTCACTGCCCTGCCCAGCCTCCTGTGACAGCCAATCCAGGATGAAGAGCAGCAGTGTGGGTGGAGACATCTGTCATTGCTTCCACAGGAGTCCAAGCGCTGCTGGAGGAGAGGGCTGTGGGCGGCTGGCGTCTCTCCTCCCTGCACCGCTCAGCCTCCTGTCACAGATCGGGAGAGTGGTGTGGGGGCGGAGACAGCTATTGCTGTCACAGGAGGCTGAGCTCTCCTCCTCACTGCCCTGCCCAGCCTCCTGTGACAGCCAATCCAGGATGAAGAGCAGCAGTGTGGGTGGAGACATCTGTCATTGCTGTCACAGGAGGCTGAGCTCTCCTCCTGCACCGTCCTGTCCAGCCTCTTGTGACAGCTGTCAGGATGGAGAGCGGGTACAAACACTCAGCGATCTGCGATCGCTGAGTGTTTGTAAATAATTGAGGACATAGTATGTTTACCATATCCTCAATTATGAATGCATGGGAAGTGATTTACATCATTACATCACTTCTATTTACATATTCATGATTGAGGATTAGGGATGGTCCGAGTGTACGATTTGAACATGAGTTCAAATCGAACATCGGCCATTTGAGCGTTCGGCGAACGCCGAACTTTATGGGACATTAGCGTTTTTTTTACCGCGGACGTTCCATAATGCAAAATGCCTTCTGAAGCTCTAATTGGTTAAAGTCTTGCACCTGACCACAGGTCAGGTGCAAGACTGTGCCCAATGAAAGCTCAGTATTGAATTAGAGCCATGGTTGGGCAAAGTCATGATGACTCTGCCCAATCACGGCTCGCCTATCAGATGTCGGTAAACTACACAATTGGGAGGAGCTAGCTGTCACCGCTAGCTCCGCCCAATTGTGTAGGTTTTGCCGGCATCTGTCAAAATGTCATTATGCGGCGGGAGTCGGCGGGGAGCGGACGGGAAGGCGGCCAGCAGGTTTTTGAAAAATGATTTCTCTTTATTTTTTATTGTTTGATTTTTTATTTCGTCGTCGTCATGGACAATGCAACGACTTGTCAAAAACATGTCTTTTGTTTTTTTTCAATTAAAGGATTTTATCTAGTCTGGACTTTTTAATAAATATTTTCTTTAACCCTTTAGTTTTGTTTCGATTTTCACATTTCTATTTCAGTGCACCTCTAGTTTTTATGCGTTCCAGTTCATTCCAGACATGAGTGTACCTTTTACAGTGGTTGTCACCCTGTCTTTCAATGTTTTAAAAAAATGAGCACTCCTGGTCACTCGGGTGTTAAGGAGCTTTTTAAGAAAAACGCAGTCTCCAGCGAATCTGGAAAAGCTATTGCCGTTTGTTCTCATTTAACCAGACCAGCAGAAGCCCAGCCTCTTATTTGAAGGATTTTTTTTTTTTTTAATTCTTTATTTTCAAACAAAAAGGTTGGGGTACATTGAAAGAGAGAACATGTGGAGACCACATGGTCTCGCATATTGTTTAAATAACAAACAGTGAGTCATATAGTATAAAACTCGATAACACGTTGTAAGATCGGTTCAGGTAATAATGTTTGCCCCCGCCCTTAAGGCATTTTATGGTGAACAAAAAATAAGCCAACACAACACACAAACCAAAGGAAGAAGAGAACACTTGGTTGGTGCGGGTGGTCGGGTACAGCCCCACTAAATGGGAGGCCAGCCCAAACACAGTCACCCCGCTACCTCACATACTAGGCAAACAGAGACAAACACTGACTCACAAACATAAAACACAAAGAAACGTAGAAATAGCAGAAAGCAAAGTGAAGAATGCAGTCCAGCTCCCTGGCGGCCCCCAGCCCTATCATCCCCAGTGCTATACATCCTCCACACTTTGGGTGGCATGGTTGGGCAGCACCTCAGTCTCCCGCATCCTCCCTGCACACCGCGGCGAAAGCGTCCGAGCCCCTGAATTGGACCCAGGCTCCCCATGTGGCTACATATCTGGACTGCGACTCCCGTAAGCTGGAGGTTAGATCCATATTCATGGTATTAGAGCGGGTTTGTCTCCACAGAGCTGGTATGCATGCTCTAGCTGCGTTCAACAGGTGAAATCAGTCAGCTGCCGTTTAGGGCCCGAGATCTCCGAGAAGGAGCATAGGAAATGCCTCAGCTGCAATGCGCACCACCGTCGCATTGGGGGATCCGTGGTTGCCTGGAGCTGGGCTATCTGTTTCCACTGACCTATCTCCTGGAAGTGACACACCCTGGTGGCACCTGCGGAAGTCAGGGCTCTGGCCAGTGGGCCCTGCATTCCGGGGGGGAAGCCTGGGTTCCCCACCACCGGCGTCAAGGGCGAAGTGGGGGGAGTAAATCCTGTAGACATGAGCGTCTTCGATATCGCTCCCATCCTGGCACGAACCAGCGGGTTTGGCCACGACGACAGCGGCAGAGTCGGGGTTATCCAAGGAATGCTCCTCAGGGGCATCTGGCAACCCTCCTGTTCTAATGCCACCCACAATTTTAATTCAAAGTGACAGCACCAATCCAACACTACAGATAGGTGGGCAGCCTTATAGTACAACGTGGGGTCAGGAAACCCTAAACCACCCGCCTCCCTCTTTCTGGACAGGATCTGGTGGCGCAAGCGAGCCCGCTTATTCGCCCACAGGAATTTCAGGAAGCTGGACCTGACCTGTTTAAGGAACCCAGCTGGTACATTAACTGGCAGCGTCTGAAAGAGGTAAAGCAACCGGGGTAGTATGGTCATTTTCAAGATGCTATTTCGACCCATCCACGTAAACGTGGGGCGATCCCAATTCTTCAGGTCCTGATCAATGCGTTTCTGCATCGGGGTAAAGTTTAAGGAGAACACCTGTCTAAGGTCCGCTGGTATAGCCACCCCCAAGTATTTGATATGTGTGGATGCCCATCGAAACGGAAAGGCCGTCCGGAGGGCACGTACGCGAGCGTCAGGGATGGATACATTCAGCGCTTCAGATTTACCAAAATTCAATTTGAAGTTCGCCAATCGCCCGTACACCTCCAGTTCCCGCACAATGTTAGGCAGCCATATCTCGGGGTGCGAGACATAGAGCATCAAGTCATCCGCATATGCAGCAACTTTATGGTGCCCAGATGGCACCTCCAGCCCTCGGATGGCAGTCGAAGCCTGTATCCTCCGGAGGAGTGGCTCTAGAGTGAGTATAAATATAAGAGGCGACAAGGGGCATCCCTGGCGTGTGCCATTCGTGATGGAGAACGGTTCCGAGAGGACGCCGTTGACCCTGACCCTTGCCGATGGCTCGGTATAGAGAGCGGTGATCCAG